>NC_142878.1:92687272-92838787 GCF_051225735.1 Oryctolagus cuniculus | reverse complement strand
CGGGAGTCTGAGACTTAGAGTATCAGCCCTTGCTTCACTTGAATTCATGGGCTGAATTTCTTGGTTAAACTATTTATTCTTCAGCAAATGGCCAGTGTTCATTGCTGGTCATAGATACGAGAGTCCTTCAAAATGTTTGTGGAAAATGGAATTAAAAGATAAGTTTACTTGGTGCAAAAAAATAAATAAATAGAAATCCGTGCGTAGTTTTTTGATAACATTAATTTTTTTTTTTTGACAGGCAGAGTGGACAGTGAGAGAGAGAGAGACAGAGAGAAAGGTCTTCCTTCACCGTTGGTTCACCCTCCAATGGCTGCTGCGGCCAGCGCGCCACACTGATCCGAAGCCAGGAGCCAGGTGCTTATCCTGGTCTCCCATGTGGGTACAAGGTCCAAGCACTTGGGCCATCCTCCACTGCACTCCCGGGCTACAGCAGAGAGCTGGACTGAAAGAGGTGCAACTGGGACACAATCTGGCACCCCGACTGGGACTAGAACCCGGTGTGCTGGCGCCGCAAGGCAGAGGATTAGCCTAGTGAGCCGCGGCGCCGGCCGATAACATGAATTTTCCATGAACTTCTCAAAGACCTCTCCTATGCATGACTTTCACTTTTTTTTTTTTTTTGCATCAAAATAAATTTATCTTTTAATTCCACGTTCCAGGAATTTCTTGAAGCACCCTCAGCCTCCTATTTGATTTGGCTTTGAATTTTAGTCTCCAGAAGCACCTGCACATAAAAACACTGTGTCAGATTCTGCAAAGAAATCGCAGCAGAAGAATGTAGTGGCAGAGAGCCTGGGCCCCTGTGAGTACTTTGCTGCTGACAGGGAATGGAATTTAAGACACAAGCATGCACGCAGACCTCGAGGTCGGGGCAGACAAGGCTGGGCTACGTATGTTCATCTTAGCCCCTCTGGAGACAGGCATGGGGCAGGGGCAAGCGGTCCAGAGGCAGCTGAGGTGTTGAAGTGTTTGCCCAGCCAATGCCAAGAACGGGCACGGGTATGTGGCAGGAGGGGACACCACGGGGCAGATGGCACCAGACATGGGAGGCTGGGGGTGGGCTCCGCAGACCACACAGCACCCAAGGCCATAGGGCACCTCTGCCAGCTCTCACACAGAAAAGTGACAGGTCTGCAGGCTTTAGAAGAGAAGTAAGAGGGGCCTGGACTCCTGGCAATCAAGAGAAAGCCCTGGATTTTTTTTAATGATACATTGTTACCTGTAGGCACCGAGTTGCATTTTCAGCTTTCTCCCGGCAGGTCCAGCATCTGCCTGCGGTTTGTAGGATCCGATCAGAGACTCGTTCTAGAGTTCAAAAGGGAGCGACTTGGTGAATGGCTTCACAGAGAAGCCCTCTTTCTGCCGGTGAGGCCATGTGTGGTGGCGCCGAGTGCCCTGTTTTGGGGACCTGGGGCAGGCGACCGCACATCTCATCCCCACTTCCTTATCTGCACCGTGGACACTGTAAGAGCACTCACTTCCTGGCTGAATTGTGCACCACAGGAAGACGCCAAGGCCGACACCCACGTCTGTAAGTATGCATGAGCTGTGGCCTGGCTGTCCACAAACCCAACAGTGGGAGCACCACAGCGGTGCCAGGGGCCTGCTTTAGGAATATTTATTTATTTGATCTTCCAGCTGCTGGTTCACTCCCCAAATGACTGCCAACAGCCAGGGCTGGTCCAGGCTGAAGCCAAGAGCACGAAGCTCCATCCAGGTCTCCCATGTGGCACATTAGCACTTGGGTCCAAGCACTTGGGCACATTAGCAGGGAGCTGGATGGGAAGTGGAGCAGCCGGGACTGAAACCCCTGCTCTTAGATAGGACACTGGCATTGCAGGCAGTGGCTTAGCTCACTAAGCCCCCATCGCAGGACTCTGAAAAAGCGCACAGAAATTAGTATCATGAAAATATCTACATGTGGGCTTCCGCTTTAATTCCATGTAACCATGACCTTGCGGAGGGATCCTCCTATTCAGTGGACACACATGGCAAGCAGCTTTCAGCAGAACAAGACTCTGAGCTGCACAAGCCAGCGCTCAGGGCCACGGGAGGAAGAACCACAGCCCAGAAGGGAGAACCTGAGCAGAGCTGAAGCCAGAGGAGACGGCAAGGCTTCATCCCTGGAGCTGGTGCACTGGACCTGTTTGGAGAAAGGATGTATGTGGACATGGCCACAGGAGACTGTCCCGGGTTCTCAGAGGGAGAGCTGAATGCCATCAGCGCTATGCTTCCTGGAGGCAGGCAGCAGGAGACTCCCAGAGGAAGGCCATGGGAAGACAGAACTGGGATTTGGCGATGCTAGAATTAAGGATAGGGGCGAGGGAACACAAGCCAAGGAATGCCGGCATGACCAGTTTTTGGAAGAAGCAAGAAATAAATGAATTCTCCTGCCCCGCCCTGAGCCTCCAGAGGAAGCCCACCTGCTGAGAACCTTGCTTTCAGCCCAGTGAGACTGGTTGTGGACTTCCAGCTTCGGGAACTGTGATAGGATAAATTCCCATTGTTTAAAGCCACCAAGTTTATGGTAACTTGTTACAGCTGTCACAGGAGACACGGCCAGGATCAGAGAGTCTAGCCGGTGATACTCATGGGGAAACGTGAACTCAGGGAGCAGCGGGGTGTCTGTGCCCAAAACCACAAAGCACTGCTGTGACCAAGGCCAGACCCGGTCCCCAGGTGCCCACCACCCCACACTTCCTCTTCCACCCTCCCACTACCTCCTGGCCATTCAGGGACCTCTGGTTGCTATGGCAACCTGTGGCTGCCCTGCCCCCCAGGTGAGTCCTGCCAGTGTCAAGTTGCACAGCCTGTGGCCACTGCTGCCTGCAGCCCTGATGCCCCCCTGTCGCCTGTCACAGGCTGAGTTCCATGGGAGTGAACTCTGAGGCATCCCCAGGGGAAGAAGTCGGGTCCCTCACCTGCAGCCAGGACCTCACACGCTGCCGTGGTTGGAACAGCACCTGTCTCCCCTGAAACTCAGGGTGGAACTGGACTGTCCCTGCAGTAGCGCAGGCAGGGGAGGCCTGTAAGAGGTGCCCCGGTCTATGAGAGGGGTCAGGGCCTCTCTTGCAGGCCTGGATGGTTCTCCTGCCAGCAGGATGTTGGGAAGCAAGGTTGCCCCTTGAGTTTTCTCTTCCTCAAGCACCCACTGCCCTTCTGCTTTCCAGTGTGCTCTGCGGCAGTACGAGGCCCTCCCCTGGGTGGTCATCCCATATCAGACTTGCAGCCTCCGGAACTGTGAGCGAGTAAAGTTTTCTTTGTGAACCACCCACTCCCACTGTCGCTATGACAGCAGCAGAACACAGGCTAAGCACACGGCCCCAGCTCTGTCCAGCCAGCAAGAGCGGCGTCTGACCGCGCAGCCCTCAGCAGCTCCCAGGAAGCCTCCCTCCCAGGGGCCGTAGACCCTCTGCATTCTCAGGGGGCCCTGTGTGCCCCTGGGGACTTGTTAGCTCAGCCTTGGGTTCCACATTTCATGTTGAAAAGCAAAATGGCCTCAGAACTAAGGGTGCTTTTTTGCATCATTTACAAAGAAGAGCCTATGTTACGTACAGGATGGCCCTTCCCAGGAAGCGTACGCCACCCCTGCTCCAGAAAAGGCAGGTGTGTCCACATGTACTGGTCACTGTCTCTCCTGGCTTCTCCTCCTCTTGTCCCCAAGAACAGAAAACAGCATCCCAGGGCCACGCCCTCGGCAGGGGCGGGAACCACTCTTAGGACCCGTCATGGGCACTGCAGGGGCCCACCCACGTCCACACCTGCTCCCTACACTGGTACCCTGGGTGCCGCCTGCTCCGCACGCTCTGTGAGCACCAGCTTCCCCCCCCCCCCCCGCTCCAAGAGGCCTTTCATCATAGCAGCTCTCTCCACAACATCCCTGTGAAATGCAAATTAATTAGTGTCTAATTACTCCATCGCTGCTGCCTCTCTAGCCTTCCTTGTTAGGTTCCTGTCCAACATCTCTCTCATCAAGCTGAAACTCGGGCCCTTGAGCAGCACAGCTGGGCGGGGGCGAACAGCTGCTGAGCGGAAGCCCGCCACTCCCATCCCTGCCATCGATGGAAGACACCCACCGCCTGCTTGGATGCCACCGTGCTGGGAGCTGTGTGGGCAGAGGAATGAGGCCGGGTAGAGCCCTCAGGGAGCCTGTAGTTGGAGTGAGGAGGCGGGCCCTGCTTGGGAAGTCACACAGGACCTGCCAAGGCAGCCGGTGACAAAGCAACCTCCCTTCATGGGCTGGGCACAGGGCAGGTGCTCACAGAGTCGGTCTCATTTTTCTTTGCCTTTGTGTTGGCAGCAGGGACCTGCAGGTGGTGGGCGATGGAGGGAGGTGGAGGTGGGGTCTGTCCCTGGAGCAGCCTGACCTGGGAGCCCCAGCCCGGCCTCCCAGCCCCGCAAGGTGCATGGTTGCAAATGGTCTAAGCGGCAGTGAACCTGCTCCATTTCCCCAGTTCACCCACCTTGAGGGAAAGAACCACCCAGAGACACGGAGGTTGCAAGAATGAGGGCTGGGGCCGGCAAACACCTCTGCAGAGGTCACAGACTCTGGCAGCAAGAGATAAAGGTTCATTGAGCACCTGCTATCTGCCAGGCAGAGCGCCGCTAAGCCATCTCAGGTGTGTGCTAATACTTAATGTTCCACACGGCTGCCATTACAGCATTTCATTTAAATGACCCACAAACCCCAGGTCCTACAACTGCAAAGGGGTGGAGCCTGACTTGGACCACACCCATCTGCCCCCGGGAGTGCCTCCTGCCCTGGTTGGCCTGGTTGCACAGAGCTCTCTGCCCTCTCCCTCCAGCCTGGATTGGCAAACTCGGGTCAGTTGGCTCCACAAACTGTTGTATTCTTGACCTCTGTTCCCTCTTTCCCAGCCAGCACCTTGGACCTGGTGCTGCAAACCAGACCCCTGGGAGACCTACACTGGTTTGAGTGACCTGGTCTGAGGAACCGCTGGCCATCCCACAGGCTGTCATCACGCAGGTGCCAGCAGGCTCTGCCATGCAGGAGGTAGAAGGCTCTCGGAGACCAACGTGGCCCAGCCCCTCCATCCCATAGACAGGGAGGAGTAGCTTGCACAGGGCTTCAGGGAAGCCCAGCCCAGGAACTCTGAGTGGAGCACTCATCCCACCGCCCCCGGCTCAGTGTCACAGACGTGCAGAGGAGGCGACAGAGCTGGGAGCTCTCTGTGCCTCTGTGGTCTGGGCAGTGCCTCTGTCCTCCCCAGGACAGGACAAACCAAGCCAATGTCTCCCACGGCGGCTGCTGAGACAGCACCTTTCCCTTACCCGGCTCAACTCCCGCCCACGGGGACAGCTGCCCACGCTCCATACTCGTCGTGCCCCACCTGCCATCAGAGGAGCCTGCCAGGAGGCGACGTGCCGGGCCGCGTGCTCCCGGCCACCTGGCTCTCCTTTCCTCTCACTCCCCACGGCCTTGCCTCCCTTGGCCTGGCTGAGGGCCTGGGGCCTTGGAGGAGGGCAACATGCCTGAAGTCTGCGCCCAGCTCGGCCCTGATGGTCGCCAGGGTGTGGTCCCTGGCCCCCTCCCTGCCATCTCCCCCAGGAGCCCAGCCTCAGCTTCCATTCACTCAGTGGGAGGGAGCCATGGCCAGAGCCCACCCAGGTGCCCACGGGCTGGGTGGGCTGGGCAGCAGTGCTGACCGTGAATGACCCGAGCCCTTCCCCGGAGGAGCTCCAGGTGACAGATGGGGGGAGACCTGCTTGTGGCTCCATCAGCCGAGGCAGAAAAGGGGTCACGCATGCTGTGTGCTGCAGGCGTAGGGGAGACTGCGTTCAGGCACCAGTGAGACCCGGCGGGTGGGCAGGGCAAAGATTCCAGGGAGAGTCAGGGTGGGGCAGGAGGGGAAGCTATGAACAAAGCACCAGGAAGGAGGGGCCTGCGTGGCTGGAAGGGCCGTGACCCTGCAGGGGGCTCCGGGGGCAGGGGCTGCAGATGGAGATGGGGCGTCACGAGGACAAAACATACAGCAGAAGGCAGCTGGGGGTGACCAGCCAGGGCCCCTGCCCGCCCCAGCCCCTCTCCTCCTCTCCCTGCCGCCCAGGCCTTCCTCCAGAAGGCACCTGCTTCTTTTGTATTTCTAAGATTTATTCTATTTATTTGAAAGGCAGAGTGACAGAGAGGAGGACAGAGAGATAGAGAGATCTTCCATCTGCAGGTTCACTCTCCAAATGGCTGCAACAGCCAGAGCCAGACCAGCCAAACCCAGGAGTCTGGAGCTCCACCTTGGTTTCCCACCTGGATGGCAGGGGTCCAAGCACTTGGGCCGTCTTCTGCTGCTTTCTCAGGCACATTAGTGGGGAGCTTAATCGAAAGTGGAACAGTCCGGACTCGAACCGGCACCTGTATGGGATGGCAGCTACAGGCGGTAGCTTAACCGGCTGGGCCACAGTAGCAGCCCCATCACCTGCTTCTTTCTGAACACACACTGTGATCCCAGGCAGCACCCTCTCCCCTCAGCCCCAGAGGCAGTGTCCACTCCCCCAGGGGAGCTAACAGCCCAAACACTGGCCACTCGGCTATGGCCGTGAGAAGCTGATGCCAAGAGATCCTCGCCATCCCACCCCCTACCACCACCCCACCATCCTGGCCTCATCAGCCAGCAGGACCTCCCTGGGCACCAAGCAGCCCACTCTCCTCATCTGTCCCCTCCCCACCAATCCCCTCAGCCTCCCCTCTGTCCCTAAACCACTGTGGACTGGTCACCCACAAAGAACCACCACCCTCCAGATTGTGTGAAGCCACTGAGCTCCAGGGCATGCTTGTCACCAACCACAGCCCGGCCCAGCCTGGCCAGGGCCAGTCCCAGGCTGGGGCGCACCTCTGCAACCTGGCCCCTGCCAAGCTCAGCCTTGACCTTCTCCTAACCTCCCGGGACCTGGCCCCGACACCTCAGCCCTTCCATGAGCTCTCCACCCTGCCCCACTCACTGATGCTGCCATCTGTCCCAGCTTTTCCATGTTGGCAGATGAATGGGGGCAGGGGGTGGCGGCTAGGGCCATGTTTGGTGAGCTCTTGAGACTAAAACCGGGCCTGGCATCTTTGTGTCCCCTGGGACACCAGACACCCACTGGAGGTGTGGGAACAGGGAGTGAGAAACACAATGATTGGCTGAGACACGCCTAGCCCCGGTCACCAGTTCCCCCTGCTGCACTCCATCCTGCCCCTGGGACCCCTTGTGGAGCAGGAGAAAGCCGTGATGGGGGGATGGAAAATATTCCTGGTACTGCTCTAAGGCCACAGCCCGTGGTTGCGGAGAGGAGCAAGGGGGGCTGGCGAGGAGGGGGGAAAGAAGTTAACAAGATTAAAAAAGCCATAATGAGACCGCAGCCCAAACCCTGCAATTATGCTCCCAAATTTAATCAGAGCAGCTTCCCGCACTGGGCCTGTCACCCGGGCAGCTTCTGCCTCCCAGGCCCAGCCCTGGGGACACTGCAGAGGCCTGAACCCCTCTGCCGAGCACGCAACACCCCGCACCCCAGCCACCGCGGCGCCGCCTCGTGGGCTCGACTTCCCTCTGCTCAACCCCCCTGCTCCCACTGCCCCCCCAGGAGCCGCTCTCCCCGCGGCGCTGGCGTCCCGCTCTGTGGGACCCCTGGGCTCCCCTGGGGCTCCCCCGTTCCCAGCCTTACCCCGTCGGCTCTCGGGCTCAGCTTGCCCAGACACAGCAACCTCCTTGAGAACAGGAGCTGTTTGAAAGCACGACTTTGCTCTCCCCAGCACAGAGGTGGGGGTGGGAGGGTCCGTGCCCACAGCAGGGACAGTGGATGCTCCCCCAGCACCTCTGTGCCCCCTCCTGGCCCAGCCTCCCATGTGACTAGGCCAGGCCGTGGACCGTAGATTCCAGGCTGAAGGGTCAGCACCCTGCCCGCTCCTCCCACCTCCTGCCCTGCTGGCCTTGGAGGACTTGAAGTTGGGAAGATGTGCCCGCTGCAATGGTTAACTGTAGGTGTCAACTTGATGCCTCACGGATGCCCGGGTGCCCCATTAGGCCCCACTTCTGGGTGCACCCAGGCTGTTTCTAGCAGACACTGGCTCTGAGGAACACTCACGGCCCTCCCCGACACAGGTGGGCATCAGTCAGCAGAGGGAGGACTCACTTTCTCTCCGGCCGGCTGGCTGAGCTGGGCATGGGCTCCCGCCCTTGGCAGCCCTGGGTCTGAGGCCCTCAACCCAGGACTGGAATCCACACATTCAGCTGTTTCTCAGGCCTGCAAAGTTCACCAGGGTCTTCCTGGGCCTCCGGCTCGCAGGCAGGAGGCGAGGGGCTGGCCAGCCTCTGTAATCGCACGAGCTGACACCTGGTAACATCTCTTTCCCTGTCGCTCCGTCGCCTCCTGGGTCTGCTGCCGCAGAGAGCTCTGGCAAACGCAGCTCCTCAACCCAGGCGGCCCTTCCACCCAGAGAGCTCAAACCCTGCTGTGTGAAGCCACAGAGCTGCCGGGGCTTGTTTGTCATTGCACGGAGCCCAGCCCATCCACACTAATACAAACCTGTCAATCACTGAGGAACCACCCATTCTAGCTAATACAAACCTGTCAATCAGTGAGGGACCGCCCATCCACACTAATACAAACCTGTCAGTGAGGGACCGCCCACCCTAATACACACCTGTCAATCATTGAGGAACCACCCATCCTAGCTAATACAAGCCTGTCAATTAGTGAGGGACCGCCCACCCTAATACACACCTGTCAATCATTGAGGAACCACCCATCCTAGCTAATACAAGCCTGTCAATTAGTGAGGGACCACCCACCCTAATACACACCTGTCAATCATTGAGGAACCACCCATCCTAGCTAATACAAGCCCGTCAATTAGTGAGGGACCACCCATTCTAGCTAATACAAACCTGTCAATCAGTGAGGGACCGCCCATCTTAGCTAATACAAACCTGTCAATCAGTGAGGGACCGCCCATCTACACTAATACAAACCTGTCAATTAGTGAGGGACTGCCCACCCTAATACACACCTGTCAATCATTGAGGAACCACCCATCCTAGCTAATACAAGCCCGTCAATTAGTGAGGGACCACCCACCCTAATACACACCTGTCAATCATTGAAGAACCACCCATCCTAGCTAATACAAGCCCGTCAATTAGTGAGGGACCACCCACCCTAATACATACCTGTTAATCAATGAGGAACCACCCATCCTAGCTAATACAAACCTGTCAATCACTGAGGAACCACCCATTTTAGCTAATACAAACCTGTCAATTAGTGAGGGACCGCCCATCCTAATACATACCTGGCAGTCATTGAGGGACCACCCATCCTACTACAAACCTATCAATCATTGAGAGACTGCCCATTCTAGCCAATACAAAGCTGTCAGTCATTGAGGGACCACCCATCCTACTACAAACCTGTCAATCACTGAGAGACTGCCCATCCTAGCCTATGCAAGCCTACCATTTTGAGGGGCATGTCTCATCCCTATCAAAAGGAAAAAAACGAGACGGCACATCTGGTCCCAGGTCAGGAAGCGGGCTCTGGTTACACATGTACCAACGAGTTACCGTGTCAGTCAGGTACATTCTGCAACTTCTGTGGACCATCTGACATCAGTGTTAGGAGACAGACATGGTGCCATCCACGGAGAAGCACGGGGGAGGGGTGTCGTGTATGGGGAAGCCAGCTCCCCCTGTGCAGAACAACAGCATGGGGCTCACTGTGGTTGCCCAGGGCATTAGGATCTGCAGACTCCCTTCCAGCCCATTGTCTCAGGGGACTCATGACCTCTCCCAGTGGGGCAGGCAGGGCACCTGCTGCTGCCGACGGTCAAGGAGATGCCAAGTTCACCAGAGCTGAGACCTGGGCGCGGCTCTGCAGGCTCTCCGTCAGGTCTTGTGCTTCCTGAGCCTCCCCACCACAGCCGCAGGCCAATCCCTGCAAGCACACAGCCTCCCACCCGCCCGCCCCCTGCTTCCTGTGTCCTTACTCACAGGCCGAGGCCTTTGGTGTCTGGCCGTAACAGGCAGGCAGCCCACAGCCCTGAGTCACAGATGTCCCTGGTTCACTGGAAGCAACCACAAGTTTCCTGGGGTTTTGCTGGAGGGGTTGGGGGGGGGGGCAGGAGGTGATCAGAGGCCACTGCAGGGACAGGGTGACCGTGGGGATTCTCAGTCCCACTGGCAGGGTGAGGAGAGGGTGCAAGGATGTTGGTCCAGGGTGAAGCATAGCCTGGGTGAGGTGGTCAGGGCTCAAATGGAGTTTGGAGCAGAATCAAGCACCGGACCTGTGGCATTTTGTGAGCCAGAGGAAAGCTTTTCTAGAGTAAGAGCCCATTCTGGAAGCACAGAGCTTTCCCGGCCCTCGCAACCCATCCCATCCATTCATCCAACAAATCTGATGGCAGGTGCCCCTGCCCCTGCCCTCGAGGGGAGCAGAAGGCAGAATCTCCACCTAGAAGTCGGAGCCAGCCTCGATCATTTCCCGGCTGTGTGGCCGTGTGCTGATGACTTAGCCTCTCTGAACCCCATTTGCCAAACAGAGCTGATAATAACACCTGAGGCCAGCCAGCGGGGCTGGGGGTCCGTGGGCCCCTCAGACACAGGTAGAACGTCCTTCACAAGCCGCCTCTCAGCTGTGGCTGGGAAGCCTGTCTCCAGGCCAACTGGCATCTCCCCCACTAACAGCTTCTTGTGCTGCATGGGTGACCTTGCAGCCTTAAGTCACACCTTCAGGGTGGGGGCAATCTTTCACCCAGAGCTGCCAGGGGAAGGGGCTAAGCCCCTGGGGAGAGTCAGACAGGTTCCAGGAGATCCAGGCTATCTTGTGTGACCTCATGGCTTTAAGTCACACCTCCAGGGTGGCTGCAATCTTGCGCCCAGAGCTAGCAGAGGAGGGGTCTGAGCCCCTGTGTGGGAGATGGGCTGTCTTCAAGAGACCCTGCTATCTCCATGAGCCCCAAGCCAATCAACATACATACGTGAAACCCCCTGTCCAGTGGGCACCCTAGTAAGATAACCCAATGAACAGATAGTAGTGCCTTAAGAACCCGGGACCCTTCCTCAAAGCCAGTGTCCCGCTCAGGCACTCCGCCTTCTCTCCTCTCTGACCAGACTCTTTCTCTGTCGCTTGCCAATCAAATAAAATTTCTGCCTCTTTGCAAATTGTTCCCCAGCTTTTTATTTCCATACTAGGCTGAGGAACAGAACCCACGAGGCTCGCTCCGGTAACCGCCTCCCCTCCGTGATCGGTAACTCCAGCCAGCTTCCCTAACTCCTAGGGCAGCCTTCTCTGACAAAGTGGTCTGTTGGGAGCTATCTAGACGCTGAAGCACACACTCATTTCCCAGGGATACGAGGTGGACAGCCCCAAGTGCTGTCGGAGAGGCCCAGATAAGGTGCTGGGCGGGCTCAAGGCTTGGGGCACTGGGAGGCAACTGGGATGAGAAAAAGGTGAAAGAGAACAGTGGCAGAGAGCAGAGTGAGTGAGGAGGCCAGAAAGCAGAGCGTGGGTTCCAGCGACGAACAAGACACCACCTGTCACACCCAGGGCTACCTACGTAGGGGAGATGACCGAGCACCTTGAACCCTGGTGAACAAGATGCCACCTGTCACACCCAGGGCTACGTAGGGGAGATGACCAAGCACCTTGAATGCTGGCAGAGGGAGACTGTGGGGAAGAGGGGGAGGGAGGGGCGCTAATCTCACTGCAGACCCCAGACCACATTGCAACACTCACAGACTGGTTAAAAGTGTAAACTCCCTGTATGCTAGTGAGCACAAATCGGAAAACCCATGATATTTGTCTTTCGGGGACCAATATACGGAGTAAGAAAAAGTGTAATGTTTATAAGCGAAATTGGCAGAGTGGCCTGGAGACCAGCTCCAGGAAGAAGGGGCACTGAGATGCTGGCAACGGTAAGGTGGGGGACTGGGGACTTGGAGGGGAAGGGAGAGGGGCAGAGCATCCCCTTCCATAGCGGAACTGCCAAGCCTCGGTCCCCCAAGGCTGCGGAGCGTGAAAAAGCAAGGGAGCCAAACTGAACTCCAACATTGTACTATTATACCCATTCCACTGATGGAAAAACTGAGGCTTGAGGATTAGGTGACTTGCCATGGGCCGCCCCTCAGAGCTAGTTCAGGATCCAGGAGGGAAATCCGATCCTGCCAGGCCAGAGCCTGGCGTTTTCACGCCACCACTGGCAGCAGTCTCCAGCCCCCCCAGGAGCCTGGGCCAAAGCTGCTGCTCAGTGCTGCTTTGAGTTTGCAGCGTTAACCCTGGACGCACGAGGGATCCTGTTCATCAGGTGAGGGTTTCCCCCAGAGCTTCCTCAGAACTGCTAGCTCGTCCGTGGAAACAACGATCGAAGCCGCTTCTGCAGCCTGGGGCTTGCTTCGCACTCAGCTCGCCCACGCTGCAGCTGTACCTCTGGCTGGTTTTCCTCCCATCTTCGTGCCTTGGTTTTCTCGTCTATAAAACAGAAGCAGAACGCTTGCCCCTGAGCTCTCAGACCACACACACTGTGGGGGATGCCGCGGCTGCTGCTCCTGCCCTCGCTGTGGGTCATGGCGCCGAGTGTGGAAAACCAGGCAGCGAACGAAGCTCCCCGCTCCGTTACTTATTAATGGCATCGCCCAGGTAACCAGGGGCAGAGCTGCAGTCAACGCTGGGACCGGCTGACACCCGGACCGCAGCAGGGAGAGAGCCCGACCCTGGCACTCTCAAAGGGCGACTTAATTGATGCCAACACCGCGGAAGAGCTTGGACTGGCCCATTGTTTTGCAACCCCAGGAGCTTCTCTCAACATCTACACCAGTGCATTGAGAATGATGCTGGCCTAGCAAGGCACCTGTTGTGGGCCCAGGTAAGCAACGCCTTTGAGTAGAAATCGCATCAACAACGCTGGGTTCTGGTGCGAGCTCTGCCGAGACTCACCTCACTGACCTTGATAAGGTCATTTTCTCCTCTCAGTTTCTTAATCTGTAAAATGGGTACACAAATCCCTGCCTGCCTCTCTCTCTCGGGAAGATACGGGAGACTCGGGCAAGAAGCATTTCTGTCCTGCTCATGTAGGTTTGAGTGGGGAGAGAGACCCCTGGGAGAATTGTCCCTTGCACTGAAAGTGTCTGCAGGGAGGGGGTGGGGCTGAGCCACGTTTGTCGAGCACTCGGAAGGCACTGGGTGCTGAGCTTTAGCTGCGTGGGCTCGTCACAGCCTCCTTGTGTGGTTGGGGCCGCTGTCCCGACTTTGCAGAAGGGGCAAACAAGGCTGAGGAGGAGAGAGACAAGTAGGCAGGACCGGTAGAGCTGTGAGTCAAAGTCCACCATTCCTCACAGCTTGCGCTTTGTCTCTGGAGCACTGCTTCTCGCCTAGGGGCTGCCACCCAGCTCTCCAACAGGGCAAACACAGGGACACTGGCCCCTGGTGTCGCTCCCCCTCTTCGTGGAGGAACGACACAGGACCCTGCGCTGTTCTTTTGTCTGCTCGGCCCTCCCTGGGTTTGCTGCTGGTTCTTCCTGGGTTGGCTACTGACCCTTCCACCTCCATGGAAGGGCGGTTCCCCCTGCCACTTTCCCCACTTCCGCAGGGGAGCGGCACACCGCCGGCCGGCTCTCTCGGGGGCTGCACAGGTGTTCCTTCAGCTAGATGTTCCCCTTAGATGTTCCTGGTGCATGCTGTCTCTCTCCTCCTTTATAGTCCTCTTCCGCCAATCCCAACTCTGCTGCCCACACGCCGAGTACGCTGCTCTCCTCCAATCAGGAGCAGGATCAGCTCCTGGAGGTCATCACTCAAGTTGGCAAGAGGCAGCTGCGTAGAAGCTGTTTTCTCCTCTCCCAGCGCCACATTGTGGGAGAGCAGATGCATAGAATAAGTCTTAATTCCAGTAACTCAGTCCAGTCCGGGTTGCTCCCCACACCCTGGCCCATGGGGAGAATGACCCCACCGCGAAGTAGACTGGCTACACATCTGCTAAGAAGCCTCAGAGAGTCCCCTGGATGAGGCGCAAAGGCCGCCCTGAGGAGGGGGTTTCTAAGCTGGGTTCTGCAGGTCTAGCAGAAGCTTTTCAGCTGAAGAAAGTAAGGTCGTTCCAGGCACGGGAAGTTCATGGATCAGCGGGGCAGACGTGGGGCAGCTGCACCCTTGCAGAAGCGCCATGCAACCTCAGCTCCTGAGACAGGAGGAGGGGTGGATGGGACGCCTCGGCAGTTCCCAGCGGTGCGGCCTTCCTGCGCCCCGCTGTCCCGCTCACTTTCACTTGGCAGGGCCGTGAGGTTGAGATGAAGAAAAGTTAGCAAACCTGCGTGTGCATTAGAAGAATGCACTTGGTCCTGATGAGCCTGCGAGCTGGGCAGGTGCCAGGGTCCCCTCATCTATGCAACAGCTCAGAGAGGCAAGGAACTTACAAGGAAGCATGGCCTGCGGGGGCAGGTTCAGGAGTCAAACGCAGGCAACCTCTGTCTGGATGTTGACACAAAAATCCTAAACAAAATATTAGCCAACAGCCAGCATTGAATGAAAGTATTAATGGGCTACAAGCAAGTAATTTTCATTTTGGAAATGTGGGCATGATTCATGATTCAATATCAGTAGATTAAATGAGAATAGCATAGAATAGTTTTCTAAAGAAATAAAAAATAAAATTTGGTAAAATACTCTCTAACAATCTCATTTGTAAAAGATTTCTAGGGGCTGGTGCTGTGGTGTAGCAGGTGAAGCTGCCTATGATGCCAGCATCCCATATGGGCGCCCGTCCTGGCTGCTCCACTTCCAATCCAGCTACCTGCTATTGTGCCTGGGAAAGCAGTGGAAGATGGCCCAAGTCCTTGGGTCCCTGCACCCTGTGGGAGACCCAGAAGAAACTCTTGGCTCCTGGCTCCAGCTCTGACTGTTGTGGCTATCTAGGGAGTGAACCAGCAGATGGAAGACTACTCTCTCTCTGCCTCTCCTTCTCTCTCTGTGTAACTCTTTCAAATAAATAAATAAATCTTTTAAAATATAAATGCATATATAGTTTATATTTGCACATGTTCATAAAGACATAGACTTTTTCAATTACTCTTTCCATGTACCAACAGGAGCCTGTAAGAATATAACATGTGGAAAAGAAGATCTCGTTGACAATAGCACTAACTGAGAAAACAGTTCACTGATATAAAGAGTTGAATAAGTGGACCATACAGCAAATTCCTGCAGGAGGAGAAATATAATACCCATTAGTTCCCAAATTAATGTGATGTTTAAAGCAATTAGGAAAAAAACAACTATGGAATCTAGGCCATCTACTGGTTTCATTTTTATCATCATTATTCTCAATTTCCTCTGGAAAGACAAAGGCAAGACTAGAGATGTTCAGTGGGTTGATGACAGACCTTGCTGCAAGAAGGTACAATGTAATATGAAGTTACAATCATCAGCAAACAGTGTGGGCTGACCAGAAATCCTTGCAGAAGTCAATGGAAGGGGGAAAGGCGCAGTCTGAGAGCACAGCTTGGCGTCCAGACGTGCTAGGAACACGAGGAACCTTAGGAGCCGGTGAGGTGGCAGGCACTGACGCGTGATCAGCCAGGGCTGGGGCAGTTGGTTAACTCCATGGGAAATTAAGTGAATGCAAATCTTCACAGCACACTGATGCCAAAATAAATTACAGAGGATAAAGAGCTAAACACAAAAAAGCAGAGCCATAAAAGTGTAGAAGAAAGCAAAGATAAATATTTACCAACTCTTATACCCAGGCAAGGAGGCTCTACAAAGATCAAAGGCACGGGCATAAAAAAAGATAAGGGAGAATTAACGTGTTTGACTCAAGAACCCCTGAAGTCTCCCCAACTCCTAGAAACATTACAGAGGAAACTCAAAAGGCTTGTCACGAACTTGAAAACATTTGTAGGCCAGCGCTGCAGTGCCGGCACCCCATACGGGCACCAGTTCAAGTCCCCGCTGCTCCACTTCCAATCCAGCTCTCTGCTGTGGCCTGAGAAAGCAGTGGAAGATGGCCCAAGTCCTCGGGCCCCTGCACCTGCATGGGAGACCCAGAAGAAGCTCCTGGCTCCAGGCTTTGGATCAGCACAGCTCCAGCCGTTGTAGCCATCTGGGGAGTGAGCCAGCAGATGGAAGACCTCTCTCTCTCTCTCTCTCTCTCTCTCTCTCACTCTGCCTTTCAACTCTAATCAACCCAAACTAATAAGAAACTGATGGGAATACTAACAGAAAATCAACATACTGTATGTGGAAAACTCACAGGAGAAATACAACTTAAGGACCAGAGATATACAAGTAATTTAAAATGTGCCATAGCTAAGCTTTCCATTGTGTTGTCACTGTAAATCAGTCCAAGCTTTTTGAACTGCTGTTACTCTGTGTGGACACAGATACAGACACTGCAAAGCTCATGGGAAATGGAGTTACAGGGTAAGTTTGGGTGCGAAAGCATCTTGAAATCCATGCATAGTTTTTTCACAATGCACATTTTCCATGAACTTGTTGAAGACCTTGTGCACGACAGAAAACAATTTGATGCAATATTTTAAGAACACTTCACGGCCGGCGCCGCGGCTCACTAGGCTAATCCTCCGCCTAGCGGCGCCGGCACACCGGGTTCTAGTCCCCGTCGGGGCATCGGATCCTGTCCCGGTTGCCCCTCTTCCAGGCCAGCTCTCTGCTGTGGCCCGGGAGTGCAGTGGAGGATGGCCCAAGTGCTTGGGCCCTGCACCTCATGGGAGACCAGGAGACGCACCTGGCTCCTGCCTTCGGATCAGCGCGGTGTGCCGGCCGCAGCGGTGCCATTGGAGGGTGAACCAACAGCAAAGGAAGACCTTTCTCTCTGTCTCTCTCTCTCACTGTCCACTCTGCCTGTCAAAAAATTTAAATAAATAAATAAATAAATAAAAGAACCCTTCAAAGGGGCTTCTTCAACATAGCCAATCCCCTTCTAGGAATCAAATCCAAAGAAATTGTCAGAATTTGTGGTAAAGATGTCCACACGTGAAGCAATGCTTGTTACGGCTTCACAAAAGCGAAATTTCGGAAGCCGTCCTGGCCTTGCCCTAGAAGGGCGTGGGAATGACAGTACATTCACACCACAGACTACCACGTGCTCATCTAAAACAAGGCTTGTGAAGAATATTGCAAAAAGTAATGCAACAATATTAGGCGAAAATACATTTGACATACAAGAAGTTTCAGATTTTCTAATATTTAGACAGAACAAGTACCTCAAGAGTCTTTATTACTGTTATTATATCTGTATTTTTCAGATTTTAAACAAGAAAGACATTTTTCTATTGTGTTTTTTTTTTTTCCTCGAAGCACATAAGATGACACCCTGGTGGCCTGGAGTGAAACCGTGTGATGAGATAAGAAGGCGCTTTGACAGCCAAGCCTTCTGTGGTCTGTGTTATTTTTCCCAGCTCCCTCCTGGTGACATAATAAGTGTCCAGGAGAGCCCCTTCGGAGCTGTCACTCACGCACAAACAATCCCGGCTTCTGGATGGCAGTGGCGGCGCTCAGAATCCCCCTCCACACCGAGCGACTGGCCAGCTTTCCAGGCTTCTCCTCCAGACCCTGCCTGAGCCCTGCTGCAGGCTGCTGGGCTCTTGGCGGAGGGCAGGTGGCTGCTGTGACCATCATCTGAGGCTGAAGCTCGAGACCACGCCCGTGCCACATCGTGGCAAGCCACGCAAGCCACATCAGCCACGCCCCACATTTTCCTGAGAGAGATGACTGCCATCCGTCCCCACTTCCGGTTGTCCAGTCGAGGCTCTGCCCTGCTCTGGATCTGGGTGGCCCTGCCTGGCCTCCCCTCCTTGCCTCTGGCTGCCGTCTCTAATTCCCCAGACTCAGGGAGGGAGGCAGGTAAGCCAGGGTTGTAGTCAGCAGTTCAGCGTCTCATCAGAAAACCCGGCAGCTGCACGAAACCATCTACCTCCTCCGAAAGTTCACACTCTGGAAACCTCATCCCCAAACCCACATGTTCATGGTACTGGAGGTGGACTCTTTAAGAGTTAATTAGGATTAGACTGAGGTCAGGACGGTGGGGTCCCCATGATGGCATCAGCAGCTTCCCAAGAAGAGGGAGGTAAACAGCCGCTCTGTCTCACCATGGGATGCTCTCTGCCGTCCCACAGCAGGTGCCAGGCAAGTGCCGGCCTCGCGCCCTTGGTCTTCCAGCTTCCAGAATCACGAGTCAAATAAACACCTATGACAGATTAGTTACACCGTGTGTGGTGTGCAGCTACAGCCACAGTGAAATAAGACCCCCCCTCTGGAGCCCTGTTCAGCACTCACGTTTCTCAGGGGAGGCGGAGCTTGCACTCTCTCCTATTAGCGGACCAGAGGGCCACAGAGGAACATGTCCGGTGACGTGTGTGGGGATGAGTAGCCATCTCCATGGCCCTCACTCAAGAAGGATAGAGTGTAGCTCATGGGTCAGCGCTGCCATGTAGGTTAAGCCTCCGCCTGCAGTGCTGGAATCCCACAGGTTCAAGTCCCGGCTGCTCCACTTCCAATCCAGCTCCCTGCTAATGCACCTGGGAAAGCAGTAGAAGATGGCTCAAGTGCTTGGGACCCTGCACCCATGTGGGAGACCCGGAAGAAGCTCCTGGCTCCTGGCTTTGGTCTGGCCCAGTCCCAGGTGCTGTGGCCATTTGGGAAGTAAACAAGCAGATAGAAGCTCTCTCACTCTCTCTCTCTCTATATATATGTGTGTGTGTGTGTATGTGTGTGTGTGTATAAAATATTCAAATAAATAAATAAATCTTTTAAAAAAAAAACCAGAATGTAGCTGGTGCACATTTTAGAAGACTCTGTAGCAACTGGAAGCAAATACCACTGCACAGAGAAAAGGATGAGTAGCATTTGATGAAAAAGCCAAAGAGAACAAAAGCAGTAGCCCTGTAGGCAAACGCACCCAGCAGTGTGGGTGTGGGGGGGGGAGGGGAGGCCTCCCTGCTGCTGCTCAGCATGCAGCTGCTAAGTGCCTACCTTGCAAGTCACCCCTCTGGCTCTCAGTTTGTTTGCAAGCTTTTCTCCCGAAAACACAAGCCTGGCCAGCCCCTGGCCTGGAATCAGCCAGGAAATCTGGGTCACCATACGACTCTGGACGGAAACTTTTTGATCTGTTTCATGAATCTCGCATCAGGCCCTCTGGGCGCCTCCGTCTCAGACAGTAATTTAGCCACGCTCCCTGCTCCGAGTTGAGTAGGACGAGTCTCCCCATGACTAGGCTGTCTGATGGATTAAGGATGGAGACTTGATCTAATGACAGCATCTGGGGGGAGGTCTGGGGGATGGTCTGGGTGTCGCAGGCGGTGTGCGCTTGCAGGGGATTCTCACAAAAGCCTTGACTTTTTGAGTCCGAGTTCTGCCTAGCAACACTCTCTGCTCCTGGGGCTAACCATAGGATTGTTCCTCTGCTTCCTCCATGATCATCTTCCACCAGACACTGGACTATGGGGCCATCGCTCTAGAACTGTAGCCTGCAGGCAGGAAGCTGAAATCAACCTTTTGCCAAGCAGCTCCCAAGAGTAGTTGAGTTAAGTAACAAGAAGCTGAGGAACACAGTCCTGGGGGAACTACCTGGAATCTTCCCTGCTTCCTGCCTCCCTTCCCTGCCTCGTGCTCGGCATGCCCTCCCCTCTCATGCATCCCAGAAGGAAGACATCTCGAGGCACAGAGAGAGCTCACGGACACACACACCCCGGGCAGCCCCGGGACAGAGGGTAAAGCCAGCCCCGCAGATGAGCTGGGCTTCCCAGACTGTCACGGCTGCAGTCTCACGTGTGCCTGACGTGAACGGGCTTGCTCGCCCGCGAGCGAATGTTCCCTTCACAGCGTGGACCAGAACAGAAGGGTCCCAAGAAGTTGCTGGGCAACAAGGGGACGGGGCAAAGAGGAAACGCTTCTCAGAGAGCAGGTGGTGCCCTGGGACGGCCGACAGGGACAAAGGGGCCTTTGCCCAGCCCCACAGGGGATTACTAGGTCAGAAGGGCTGGGCATTGGGAGAAGGTTCTGGCATCGAGCGGGCCAGTTTCACCACAGCCATACCAGCGCCTGGTGATGTCATTTTCAAATCACTTTTGCTGCAGGATAGACAGGAGGCCGGCCATCTTTCCTCTTGCCTCAGCCCACCCAGCAGCCTTCCTCGGAGCACCCACTCGCTCTGCAACATCCGATGCGTCCCCAGGAGGTGCCGAGATTAACACAGGGCCCTCGCTCTGAACAGTGCGTGCTTGTGTTGAGGGAACCGGAGTGGGCCTGGGACAGGGAGCAGCGCCAAAGCAAGGCTGGCAGCCCAGGGGCCAGAGGTGGCCACGCCGGCTGGACAGAGCCCACAGGAGCGTCAGCAGAATCGGCAGGCTGGGACGCCCCAGGCGCCACCCCACCTACATGTGGCTGACAGTGTCCTCTGCAGGAGAAGCCAGGCCCCACCATCCTCCTTCCCCAACCCTGGCCAGCCCTAGACAGCGAACCACGAAGCTGCCGTTCTCCCCTTCACTCTGCCACTGACGGGGGCAGCCTCCCATTTCTCTGAACTGCCTGTCCTTCGTGAGGGTTTTTTTCCCCCTAAGATTTTATTTTTATTTATGTTCAAGGCAGAGTGACAGAGAGAGAATGAGAGAGCTCTTCCTTCCACAAGTACACTCCCCAGATGGCCTCAATCAGGACCCTGAACTGCATTAGCATCTCCCACGGGGGTGGCGGAGGCCCCAGCCCTCGGGCCATCATCCACTGCTTCCCCAGGAGCACTAGTGGGGAGCTGGCTCAGAAGTGGCGCAGCCGAGGCTCCGCTATGGGATGCTGGCGTCACCAGCAGCAGCTTGAACAGGCTGTGTCACCCTGTGCGCCGTCTCCTTTGGAAGACAGAGCCTTGTCCTCAGACGCACGGGACCAGGAACTGCAAAGCAGCCAGCGCCGGCTTCAAAATAACAGAGCATCCACGCCTCTGGCCTAAACCAAGGGAGCCGGCTTCCAAGAGGAAGGATGGCCAAGGGCTGTTCTGAGAAGAGCGAGCTGAAGATGAAAGGTCTAGTGCTTGCGACCCCAGCTCTGTGCTAGTTGCTAGGTCCCCGGCAGGGGGGGGGGGGGCAGGGGCAGGAGATGCTTAATCCCACCACCACCCGTCCTTATCCACATCTCGCAGATAAGAAAAACAGAGGCCCAGGGCTTAGAAGACGTCTCCAGGACCCCACAGGCAGCAAGTGGCAGCTGAGACGCAAGCACAGCTCATCTGACACCGAAGACCAGGCTGCTCTCCCTGCAGAGACGTTGTCAGACGCTGAGCGCGCCCAGTCTGGCCTACGGACGTGTGTTGTTTGGCCCGCGTCTAGCTTAAAAAATTGGAAATTTTGTTTTTCAGGAATGCAGCTTCTGGATTGAGAAACTGGAAAACCTGGCGACACAGAGCTCTTAGTCCACACGGCAAGGAGGAGCTAGAGCTTCGTGGAGGCTGAGACCTTCAGACATGGCTCTCGAATCGGCCACACCTCCTCTCCTCATTGCAAGGGGCCCATCTGGCCTGTGCTGCTGAACAGTGCACCCCTGCGGGCTCTGCGCCTGTGACCCACCAGAGGAACGTTCCCGACCCTGCACCCAACCCCGCAGGGAATGGCGCCACTGGGGGCCTCTGGCGCCAGCTGCACTTTCTGTTCCTCTCCCTCTCCAGCCTCCTCTTCCATTCTTCTTCCTCCCTCCCCTCCTCTCTCCTCTCCCTCCCTCTTCTTTCCTCCTTCTATTCCTCCTCCTCCATGGTATCCCCCGGAGCTGGGTCTGCAGGTGCACTGTCTGTGCACACACACACGCATGGACACACACACGCATGCACAAGCACACACACATCCTTCACACCTTTTACTGCATGTATCTGGTCTCCTGCAAAGCCTGTGGGCACAGGGGTATCGCTCGCCTCTTTGCACACACAAAGACCTACACATGCCGCAGAAGCTGGAGCACACTGTCCCCTAAGCCAAGTGACAAGCTCAGGCAGAGAGCAGACTGGCTGGGGAGGGGTGGGATAGGGTGGTGAGAACACCCTGATCCCACCGAGCTGTCCTAAATGGAACCCATCACCACCCAGCGTTCCCGGGGCAGCTGCTTTGATGTACAAGGTGTGGGAGATGAAATGTGCAGAGGCCAGGTAGCACCGCCGAATGCCTTACAAGGCTTCTCTTCCCATTGGCACCAAGACCGCCTGCGATTCATTAACTGGGAAATCTCGGTGGCAGGAAAGTCGCTGTCCCGGAGCCCCTGGCTGCCTGTGCTTGCTTGTGGGCGCCTTATGAATGGGCAGCCAGACTGCAGCGGGAGCTCTAGTCCCCCGCGCTGAGACCACCAGGCCTAACCTCAGGGAAGCCCGGATTAGCAGAGTCGCCCTCCTCCCGCCCAGAGAGCAGAACCTCAGAACGGCCCTCCTCACACCTGGCCCAGAGCACGGCCGGCTACCAGCCGGGTGCCCCGTGTCCCCAGCTGCACAGTGGGGAAGCTGCTGTGTGCTCGTGCAGCCTCATTTCAGTGCGATAGCCCCTAGCACAGCTCCAGATCTTTAGCGTCAGGGGACGTCTTGGGCTCTTCAAGGGGAAAGGGTTTGGGGGCAGGGATTTCTTAGCCCTGGGCACGCTTTCCAATCACCAGTGAACTTTGTAGATACAGAAATTCCACAGACCACATTCCTACAGAATCAACTCAAGGAGCAACATGCAGCAAAGAAAGGCAGCATAAATTCTCCCAAGTGCTTGGGCCCCTGCACCTGCATGGGAGACCCGGAAGAAGCTCCCGGCTCCTGACTTCGGATCGGCACAGCTCCGGCCATTGCAGCCATCTGGGGATGAACCAGCGGATGGAAGACCTCTCTCTCTCTCTCTTTCTCTCTCTCTTTCTCTCTGCATCCGCCTCTCTGTAACTCTGTCTTTCAAATAAATAAATAAATCTTAAAAAAAATACTATCATTCTGGAAAAGCTATGGGCTGATGGTAAAAGGCTACAGGGTGTTATGTGAAAAGTTTATTCTACATACACTTTTGGGAAGCATTAGGCAGGTACAAATTATAAATGAACTTGTGTCATTGCTGTTTCTTATAGACCTGATCTCTTGACTAAGAATTAGGGAATGACCAGTTCTATTAAGATTTATTTATTTGTTTTTTTCTAGCCATTTGAAAAGCAGAGAGAGAGAGAAATCTTCCATCTGCTGGTTCAATTCCCAAACACCCACAACAGCCAGGTCTGGGCCAGGTCAAAGCCAGGAGCCACAAACTCCCTCTGGGTCTCCCACGTGGGTGGCAGGAGCCCAAGCACTTGGGCCACTTCCACTGCTTTCTCAGGCTCTTAACAGGAAGGTGGTTGGGAAGAGGAGTAGCAAGGACTCAAAGAGGCACTCTGATAGGGCATACAGAAGTCCCATGTGCTGGCTTAACCCACTGTGCCATGTCGCCAGCCCCAAAAACGTGTGTTTTGAAAAAAAAAAAAAAACTGCATGGTTGTCAAAACTTTCTACACCAAGATTAATTTATCTCAGTTCCATTTTCCTGTGATGTCCCCTCGTGCCCAGGCCTAAATGTGCAGCGTTCTGGGGCAACATCACCGGTCAGAGCCTCAGGAGGACCGAGTCCTACTTATGCCTGGGGCCTGGCTGCGGCCTTGGTGTCTGGGGGCTGGGAGCCGCCATGGCCCCAGAGCCTTCTCTGAGGCCCAAGCCTGCCCGGAGGAGCGCCACAGCTGCACTGCCCGCCTGCCCCCAGCCCAGCCGAGCCTCCCTCCCTGCCTCTCTGCAGGCGTCCGGCACACAGCCCAGCTCAGCTCTCAGCCACCCTGGGCCGGGCCGCAGCCCCATCCCATCGGAGATCTGCATTCACCAGGGCTGGAAGGGTTGTTTGTGAAAAAGGAAACTGGAGCCCAGAGACCAGCGTGACTTCCCCAGGCCTCCCAGTAGGCATCCTGACTGAAGGCCTGGCCTTCGCCTCTGTCCCCAGGGCATGCCCTGGGAAAGCCCCACCCCTCATCTCTGGGCAGTGCAGACAGGAATTGTGTGGGCCAGAGGCAGGACCATCGCTTGCCCCGATCATGCCTCTGGGAGAACTCTGAGAAAGCACCAGTTCCTGGCCGGCCTGCAGTGCCGGCATCCCTTATAGGTGCTGGTTCGAGTCCCAGCTGCTCCACTTCCGATCCATCTCTCTGCTGTGGCCTAGGAAAGCAGTAGAAGATGGCCCAAGTCCTCAGGCCCCTGCACTCACATGGGAGACCAGAAGAAGCTCCTGGATCCTGGCTTCGGATCAGTGCAGCTTCGACCGTTGCGGCCAACTGGGGAGTGAACCAGCAGGTGGAAGACTCTCTCTCTCTCTCTCTCTCTCTCCTTCTCCTTCTCTGTGTGTAATTCTGACTATCAAATAAATAAATAAATCTTAAAAAAAGAGAAAGCAAGCAAGCACCCATTCCTGAGCCAAAGAAAGCCCACCCCAGCACCCACACCATGCCAGGCAGGTTGTAGAAACTCAGGCCCTGCTGGGTTCCCTGCACAACCAGCTGGGAGCCTTATGCAGTGAGCAGCCTGCACAGCCTTACTCGGAGGCCATGCACAGTAGCCAGGATTGCTGCTAACCTTGGCAATCTCCAGCTCACACAAACCCACCTGGTGCTGTCGGGGAAGACCCAGCTCGTGGCCGTCGCCGCAGAGAAGGGCCGGCGTTCCCAGAAACCTGCATTTTCCCGTGAACTTGGCAATCGGGGAACGTGGCCAGGGATTCCGTTTTGTTTTTGGTTTTGTGTTGAACACTATACTGACAGAGGCTACCACCTGACTCACTGCAAAGCCTTCCCCCTACAGATGTGAGACGACAAGGAGGTGGCTGGCTCCAGGTGGCCCCTGGAGCCCGTGACAGCCCGTCCTCCAGCCCTCCGTGTCCCCATGACCCGCACCGCGCGGCCGCTTCACAAGTCAGCAGGAGGTACACGCAGCCCTCCGGGCCTGGCCCAATCCCCAGCTGATATTTTTACCAAATGTCACAGCAGTTTGCAGGAAGGCCCAGGGTCTGGCTTGAGCCAGTAAATCATGCTCGCTTGCCAGAGAGCTGTAAACAGGCCTCTGATTAATGAATTCCTTTATGGCGGGGCCCTGCGCACAGACCTTGTCTGAATGTCACCCCCCAGCAGTTACAAGGCGCTGTTGGCCAGGCAGCAGGAGCGTGTGTGTCACGTCTGGGCCTTGGAAAGGGGTCTCCGAAGCTGCAGGCCCCACGCGTCTGGATACAACTCCTCCCTCGCCCCCTGTGCACCCCGGCTGCCCCGGCTGAGCCCGCCCCGGCCCACGTGTGCACGAGAGCGGGGAAGAGATGATTGATCCCCGGGTGAAAATAGAACTGGCGAGCCTCCACCGTTGATCTCAGAAACTTGCAAATGTCCTTATCTGAATCCAAACAAGAACCTGAGCCGCCTTCCCAGGCCCTCCTTTTCTGGAAAGCTTGGCAGGAAAGCCCTGGAACCTCTCTAGCTCCCCTCCCCGGCCATGGGAAGCCAGACCCAAACCTGCTGAGATGGCCTGAGACCAGGGAAGTCGCAGATTTGTGCTGGGTGACCCCGGCCCGGTCTCCAGGCCTCTGCTGTGGAATGCAAGGCCTGCAGTATGTTGCTCATGGCCCCGTGGGGCAGAGGTCAAAGCTAAAGCCAGCAAAGGACACGTGTGCCACCCCTCCCCCTCGGCGCCCAGAGCCAGCGCAGCTGACGGATCCTGCCTTTCGCAGCCACTGAGCTGGGACCAGCCCTCACAGCCTTTCTCTGAGAAAGCCTGGGGCAGCCCCCACTCGTCAGTCCCAGCCAGCAAGTGTGAGGAAATCAATTCGCCATCCTGGGACTGGGATATTTGTATTCTCCGCTCGTGGGCTGGGACGAGCGCTGGACCAGGAGTCAGGAGACCTGGAGAGCTGCCAGGGCTGTGCCAGGCCTCCCCGGGTATCCTCAACGTCCTTCCTGGCTCCTGGCTGGGGACAAGCAGGAACTGTCTGCTAGCATGACAATGGGTGTCTACTGTCCCATTTCACAGAGGGGGAAATCAAGCTTCAGGCAGGTGAATTACAGAAGTCCAAGTTCAGGACTCATAAGTGTCCCAGCTAACACATGCACCATGTGGGCATGGCTCCCCCATCAAGGGGTGGCAGTCTGGACTCCCCCTGGCTGACAGCATGTGGCAGAGTGCACGTTCCGCAGTGTCTGCAGGCGGGGCCTCCTACAGCCTTCCAGTGCCTGGAGGACAGAGGAGAGAAGAGCAGAGGGGACCGAGGCGCTCCCGCCACCACCCTCAGCCGCCAGCAAGACCACGGTAGGCTTTCTGGGGCAGCAGACCCAGCCGCCAGCCCTCCTGCCGGATGCAGCAGGGTGTGTGAGCCCAGGCAATCATTGCCAGCCCACTTACGAGCCGGGGGAACGTGCCGCGTGGTGGGTCTTGGAGTTCCTTGTTGTGCAGCAAGAGCTGACGGATGCACATCTGCCGCCCAAGCCATATCCTGCGTGTTACGTGTGTGTGTCTGATGGTACTACAGAAAGCTCACGGAGGCCGGCGCCGCGGCTCACTAGGCTAATCCTCTGCCTGCGGCGCCGGCACCCCTGGTTCTAGTCCCGGTCAGGGCGCTGGATTCTGTCCCAGGTGCTCCTCTTCCAGTCCAGCTCTCTGCTGTGGCCCAGGAATGCAGTGGAGGATGGCCCAAGTGCTTGGGCCCTGCACCCGCATGGGAAACCAGAAGGAAGCACCTGGCTCCTGGCTTCAGACTGGCGCAGCGTGCCAGCCGTAGCGACCATTTGGGGGGTGAACCAACGGAAGGAAGACCTTTCTCTCTGTCTCTCTCTCACTGTCTAACTCTGCCTGTCAAAAATTAAAAAAAAAAAAAGAAGAAGAAAAGAAAGTTCACGGAAATAGAACAAATACATGAACCTGTTTAAAATCCAGGTGCCACATTTATATAATCTGTGTTTCCAGGAGTTGGTAGAAGATTCCTTGTGCTTCCCAAGAGGCAGTACATGGTGGGGTAAGTGGTGCTTTCTGGGGCCAGGCAGCCTTGGGGTCAAATCCCAGCTCTGGCCTTCCCCCACTGTGTGATCCCAGGCGAACTGCCTTTCTTCTTAGCTCCTGAGGTTCCCCTTTTGTGAAATGGGGGGGATAGCGATGGAGCAGCTGCACCCCCGGCTCCTCGTGGGGGCTGAGTGAGCTACCAGAAATACACACACAGTGCCTAGAATAGTGCTGCACTCCATGTGTTCCCTAACACCCTCCCAAGGGAAAGGAAACTTCCTGGCTCACAGGCAGTCAGGGTCATCGACCCGCTGAGGGCTCCAGGAATCCTGGCCATCACTGCTCCTCCATCCTCCGACCCTGAGACAGAGACAAGCCCCAGGAGCTCCAGAAGGAATACCAGGGTGGCACCCACAGGCAGTCCCTGCTGCTGTAACCAGAAGCCCCAGAAGGAAGGTGGGGCCAGAGGCCAGCAGGCCAGCCAAGCCCAACCCACCTCCTAGGTAGGTTCCTTGTCTTTCTCCTGGTCTTTCGCTCCAGCTGACCCTGTACCCCACCCCCACCCCATCCCATCTCCCCCACTAGGGCTGAGCATATGACAGGCGGAGAAGAGGTGCAGATGTACTGAACATGGCAGGTGCATCGGCTCCACGGAAAAGCCTCCCCTCTTGTGGATACTGTGGCCCCTGCAAGGGACACCTGTGACCCTGCGGGCACAGCCGGAGAGTCTGGGACCCCAGGAGGCTCAGGCGCTGCCCAAGAAGATAGTTAGTAAGTGGCAGAGCTGTGATTCGAATCCAGACCCTCCCAGCCATGTGCACTACCCCACCTGGCACCCCCAGGGGACAGAGCCCAGGGGGGAAACTCCAGCTTGGAAACTGACGCATAGAAACTGTGTTAATGAAAGGAGCTAGGGAGCCCCCAGGGCTGCTTCCTCATCAGCCCGAGCCCCAGGAGGGGCTGGGGAAAGATCTTCCCAGCATCCCATGCTGCTAATTACCAGCCTCACTTTTTCCGCTCCTTGCCCTCGAGGGGTCCCCTCCTCAAGTGCTCAGAATCCAACCTGCAGAGAGGGCTGTGCCTCACAGCGCCTGGGGCTCATCACGGCCCACGGTCCCCCAGCTGCTGCTATATCCCCAGAGGGTGGGCATCTCCATGGTGGAACCTGCGGCCATCAAGAGGGATTTGTCGAATTAACAGGTGCCTGGGCAGGCGTTGAGGTGAGTGTGTTAAGTTCCTGCTTGGGAATCCCACATCCCTAGATCTCAGTGCCTGGTTCGAACCCCAGCTCTGCTTCCAATGCAGCTTCCTGCTAATGCACACTCTGGAAGGCAGTAGGGGATGGCTGAAGTCCTTGAGTCTCTGCCCCCCATGTCAGGGAGACTCAGATGGAGTTGCTGGCCCCTGGCAAGTCACATGGTGCCCAGAGCTTTGGTCTGTAATCCTCAAAAAGAAGCGAAGCAGCCCTGTAGCCTGGTCGGGTCTTGGGGCTGGAGGCATCGCCCTGTGCCTAAGGCTTCTTCCTGCTCACTCTGCCCTGTCCCTCCCTGGCAGCGCCTGGGTAGAGGTAGGGGTGGGAAGCAGCTCACTCGGAAGTGGGGACCTAGACCCTGCCTGTTTTTGGAATGAGGAGGATGAGGCCCAGAGAAGCTGACTCCATGCCTGTGCGCTCCAGGGTGTCCTGGCTGTGTGGGAGCGCGGTCCGGTGTTGATCACTAAGCACCTGCTGAGTGCCAGGCACAGCCCTGCTTCCCCAGACAACTGCTCCGGAGTCAGGCCGGACGCGATCCAAGAGAGCAGAGCATTCGCCAGTGCCGAAGGGCGCACTTGAGGCCTGGTCTCCGTGTGTCGTGGCAAGGGGCCGCCCTCGGCTGGCCATCATGGAAAGTAGGAGGGGCCTGGGGGGCCAGAGAGGCTGCAGCCTGCTGTCCCCCTCCCCTCCCCGGCCAAGGGGCCCATCCCAACCACCCGGGAGCCTCCTCCTTCAGTCCTCTGACACAGGGTAAAATGAAGATTCGGCTCACAGAGGCCTCCGGGGCCCGCTCCAGGGACACGCGGCTCTGAAAAGCAGCCCAGCTGGCCCCGGGCCCCGGCACGACTGGTGCAGCCCTGCAGAAGCCTTGCAGAGCCGCCACAGAACCAGGCCAGGGCAGGGGCAGCGCCAGGAGGAAGCCCTGAGCAGGTGCCAGCTCGGAGAGCAAGATGGGCGGCTATTTTTAGCGGCAACCTGACAGGGTAGCCGTCTGTCCCACTGCACCGTGACATAGAGGTGCCCTCGGGAGAAGGAAAGGAGCTTTGAAATGAGATGCCCAGCCTCTCCTGGCCTCCTCAGAGCCTGAGCAAAGCCCGCCTCCCCCAGGGAGCCTTCCTTGCTACCTCAATTTTGTGAGCAGGGAAGCAGAGAAGGCGAGGAACTTACTGAAATGTGTTGAGTGGTTTATCTGTTGCCGGTGCCTGCTGCACACCTCTTACCCTGGGAGGTGGGCATTCTCCCACCTCAATCTGACAGCAGAGAAAACTGACACTCAGAGAGGGTAAGAAACTCACCCAAGGCCACACGGGATTCGAAGCCAGGCTCTATCCCTTTTCTTCACCATGGTCCCAGTTCCTGGAAACGTGCTGTCCTGCTGACTAACGAGCAGCGTGACGGCCTCCGGCCTGGCCGCTCTGTCCTCCTTCTTCCCGCTGTGACCTTCAGCCCCGGCACATGGCTCTCGCCGTGGGTGACGAGTGTAATAAATCAGGTGTCCACTGTGTACCAGGCACTACGCTCTATGAATTCCCCACAGCAGCCTTGAAGTGGGGAACGAGACAGCGCCCTGTGCGCAGGCCCTCTGTGCGCTCCAGCCTCTGTGCTCTGAGCCCCAATGGCCTTGGGCACTCAGGGCTTCTAACTCCATTCTGCAGGGGCCGCAGGGGGTGCTGAGGCCCCCAGGTGCAGTCATGCTTCTCCCGAGCTGGCCAGGTGTCCCCGCTGCAGGCATGCTGAGGGCCTGGGGGAGTTTTGGAGACCCCTCAGAACTGCTGCCCTTAGTCCTAATCTCACAGAGACGGCCCCAGAGGCAGGCCGCAGTCCTCTCACTCTGTCCACCTTACAAAGAACTTTCTTCTCGAGATACCGTGACGAGGACAGGGTGGAGGGGGTGGAGGGCCGTGTCCCCCTGCACCCCCCCTGCCCCAGCGTTCCACAGAGGCCCATGAGCTGAGCGGTCCAGGACGTGGGCACAGGATGGCGCGTGTCAGCTCAGCACCTGTGCACTTGATCTGAGCGTGCGTCTGAGCTCAGGGAGTGCTTAGGGACCTGAAGCGTCACTGAGGCGAGTATAGTTTGGGACGCAGGGAAGCAAAGCTGTGCATCAGGAGCCCAGGTCCGTGGGAGGCCAGCAGGGGCCAGCGTGGGGGGACAGGAAGGCTGCCTGGGAGAGGCATCCCTCCTCGGGGTCCCAGGAAGGCTGCTGCTTGCAGCAGAGCAGGAGCCTAATGGCAGGGAGGCACGAGCCCTTCCACCCACACAGGTGCTGCTGGGAGCGGGGCAGGGAGAGCACCTGCTGGCGGCCGATGCCCCAGTTCCCAAGTTCTGCTCTAACAAACCCCCACAAACTGCAAACAGCAGAAACCTGTCCCCCCCGTTCTGTAGAAGTTCAAAGTCAAGTGCTCTCCTCCAGGGCTCCAGACCCCACTCCTGGTGGCTCCCGCCTCCACCCTCCCCCCTCCACCAGTCAGTCTCCAGTTCGCCCTGCCTTGCCCTCCCAGTGACACTCGTTCCTGGCTTTGGGGCCCTTTGGGGAATCCAGGATGTGCCCTTCAAGAATTCTTCACACAACGGTATCCACAGAGGCCCTGCTTCCAAATCCGAGGACATTCCAGGTTCTGGGAAGCAGGACACGGAGACATGGCTTGGGAGCCCCCTGCTCCCTAGAACAGGAAGGCAGGCAACCCAGGGCCCGGTCTGTTCTCACTGCTCGTGGGACAGCCCAGCCAGGGGGACTGTCTCAAGTGAGAACAACCCAGGGAGGCAGGAGGCCACCAGCTTGGGGTGGGGGAGACTGACTTCCAGCTCAGAAACAAACAAGCTCCTCACTCAACTCCACTGACCAGAATGACCGGGCCTGTGGGGGCCTCAGGGCCATCAAGCCCCTTCCTCCTGCAGCAAGGACAGGGCCCTGAGCAGAAGTGGTGGAGGAGGCCTGGCCCGAGAGGAGGGTGTGCAGGCCTGCAGCAGGGCACGTGGCGGGGCTTCCTGGTGTGGCTCAAACACAGGCTCTCCTTCCCAGCGCAAGCACAAGCCCCAGAGTCCCGGCGCAGCAGGTGCATCGCACTTGGGGACCTGTCGGGCCACCCTCAGAGCCCTCACCAGGCATGCTGTACAGGTCCGGGGTCCTGAAAACCCATCAGAGGGCGCAGCAGGCACCTCCTGCTCCAGGACTTGGAAAGGTGAGCTCTGGGCAGATCCACCTGTTTAGAGGCTGCCATGGCCTGGCCCTGAACAGGATCTTGCAGGGTGGGGGGTATGGGGCACCCCCCCAGGGGTCAGGAGCTGCACACAAAGAGGAGCCACAGACTATGGCCTGGAGCAGGGTGAGCAGGGTACAGCAGCGGGAGCGAGCAAGCGTTCTGGGAGGGGCCCAGCTCTGGGACAGAGTCAGAAAACAGCCACATTGGGCTGGGTTCCAGGAAGAGCCACAGAGGTCAAGGTTAGATGGCCTGAGTGGCAGGAGGGGAGGGCAGAGGCCCATGGGGAGACTGTGGTCCTGCTCCAGAGGGGAGAGCCTAAACCAGGGAGGCAGAGGAAGGCGAACTGGGCCGGAGGCAGAGGTAGGGCCCACCCAGCACCCATTCCGTGCTGTGACTCACCCCCACGCCCTTTAGTCTCTACCACCACGGTCACGGACGGACCATGGAACCATCCGGGAAACATCGAGCTATCAAAAGAAATGAACAAAAATCACAGGAAGGACTTTGTTTCTTAATGATTTATTTCATTTTATTTGAAAGGCAGAGTTAGAAAGAGAGAGAGAAGAGAGAGATTTTCCATCTGCTCATTCACTCCCCAAATCGTTGCAATGGCCAGAGCTGGGCCAGTCCAAAGCCAGGAGCCAGGAGCTTTTTCCAGGTCTCCCACATGGGTGCAGGGGCCCAAGCACTTGGGCCATCTTCCACTGCTTTCCCAGGCCACTGCAGAAAGTTGGATCAGAAGTGGAGCAGCCGGGTCTCAAATGGGCACCTGTATGGGATGCCGGCATCACACATGATGATGGTCTTCTCCGCTGGCCCCCCAGGAGGGACTTTGCAACAGGAAAAGCAGAGATGACAGAGTGAAGGAAAACGACTCACCAGAAAGTTATTTTCCCTGTAGTAACTCCAATAATTAAAATGTCACACATCCAAACTTGTATTTTGTAATCACAAGCTAAAAATAACAGCACGGCATGTCTCCCCCACACAGGGAGTTCTGCATTATGTCAGCACACTGCGAGTGCGTCACCGCCAGCAGCGGCGTGGCAATGCGTGTCCTGGGTCCCCTTACAGCGGCCCCGACCCCTGCACGTGCAGCTATGGCAGCCTGCAGAAATGCCTGCATTCACTCTCCCCATCTCACAGCTGGAGACTCGTGAGCTCAGCCAGGGCCACTGAGCTCCCGAGGGGCCATGCACGCCCTGCAAAGCAGCCTGGCCCCAGCGAGCTCTCTCTCCACGCCGCTCCCCAGGAAGAATGGCTGGGACTGGATGACCGGTGCTCACAGACAGCCTAGCAGGAAGGATCAGTACAGGCGGGGCTCCGGGCCAGGAGCTCGGGCCAGCCTGAGCCTCCCCAGCCGGCAGCCAAGGAAAGGCAATCCCTCAGCGGCTGGGCCGGGCAGGGCCTCTCCCAGCCGGGAGCCCTGATGGAGCACCGCACTTTTCCAGAGCGGTGATGGATGAAAGTGAGCGAGCGAGGAGAAGCAGCAGACGGGGTGGGCGGGCAGGCGGGCGGCGCCAGCGTCGGGCCCAGAGGGAGGACAGCCCCCGTGTGGGCCCGCGGAGGGATATCGCTGCACTACCTCTCAGCACTGTAATCCAACCTCTTAAGAATGGCTTCACCCAGATGTCAAAAATCCAATCGGATACGTTTATTGGCCTGACAACCAATTTTCTGCGATGCATCATCAGGAGCTGATGGTCCATTCTGGGCAGCGGGGGAGTGGCGATAATGGAGCTGGGAGGCCGGCGGGTGCCCTCAGGATTGCGTCAGGCTGTGGCTGCCGAGGGAGGGGAGGCTGAGCCCGCGAGGGCAGATGGGGAGACAGACAGAGCGTGCACAGGAGACGGCAGGAAGCCTGCAGGACATCCACAGCCCGCAGGGCCCGCGGCACTGCCGCTTCCTAACGGGGCCTCCCCAGGGCCCTCTGCAGCCTCAGGGGCCAGGGTGAGGATCGCAGGGACCCAGTCTCTGCTCGCTGGTCTCCACGTGCAGGGCACGGAGCCGCACAGCCCATTAGGACGCGACTCTGGCTCTTGCAGAGCCTCCAGGGAAGTGGGGGAGATTGGAGGGCCGGAGGGAACCACAGATGCACGCCCCTCTCTTGCTTTTCCAGGGGGAATCGAGGGGCTCCCTCCTCCAAGATCACCAAGAAGCTGAGACCAAGCCCCAGCCTCCAGCTCAGCCCCACAGCCCTAATCCCATGCCCTGGGCCTTTCACCCACTGGCATCGGTGAGAGATCACCTTTGAACAAAGGGCTACCTTCCTTCTCAAAGCACAAGCTCTGATCTAGTCCAATCTTCTCATGTCACTCACAGGGAAACTGAGGCCCAGAGCTGGGACACCCAAGGCAGCCCAGAAGGGCAGCTCAGAGGAGGTGACCACTGCAGGAGGCCTTGAAGGCCAAGCAAAATTTCCCCCATGCTGAGAAGCAGTGAGAGGAAGGAATGCCCACATCGCCCCAGAACACTGCCTGCCTCTGGGCCTTGGCTCGGGGTCTTGTAGCCTGCACAGCCCCTTCCCCCTTTTCCCTGTTCCTCCCTTGCTCACCTTGCTCCTTGTGCCACCTCCTCCAGGAAGGCTTCCCATATGGCCTGAATGGCCCTGGTGCCTTTGCTCTTCTAACAGGTTATCTGAGGGGCGACTCAGCTCTTCCATCGCTTGGCCCAGCCCTGTGGCCCAGGTGGGCGGTGCCCAAGGCCATGTGGTCCAAGGCCCCCAGGAACACGTGTGGATCTTGCACCTGCTGCTAAAGCAGCAGAGAGCATGTGCCACGGTGCACAGACAGGGGCCATGTGGAGGTCCCAGGGAGCTGCTGTGTGCACAGAGGCGGGGCGTAGGGGACCCGCTGGTGGGGACTGCTGCGACCCTTGCCCAGAAGGAAGGCAGGACGGTGCTGAGCTGCAGCGGTGACTGGGAAAGCAGCAGATCCCGGCTTCCAGCCAGAGGCAGGGGCTGTTGGTGGTCTCCGCGGCTCTGGCCGCTGGTCTTGTTTTCGTCTTTGCGTATGGCCTGGTCTGCTGTCTGTGTCTGGGGATTTGTTTATGTTGGGCAGGAGATAGCAGCAGCCCGGCTGTCAGAGGCTGTCGGTGTCACATGGGGCACCAGGCCTGTCTTACGGGGTCCGAGGAGCCAGCGGGGTCGGGGTCCGAGGAGCCAGCGGGGTCGAGAGCAAGCGGGGGGAGGGCCCCGAACGCGGACTCAGCGGCCGAGATAGCAGAGGCGCCTGCGCCCTGTGCAGAGTGAGGTGCGGGCGGATGGAGAAGGATTAGCCTCATCTCCGGCTGCTTCCTCCCTGGCCGCCGGCCTGCAGGCTCACAAGCTGTTCGGCCATCTCGCCAGGCTCGAGGGACGGGAAGGGAGGGAGAGCCGCGCTCAGCGGACGCCGGGCGGCCCCGGCCAGCAGCGCTGTTCCTCCCCAGGACGCCCCTGAGCGCTCCCCGCACAGCCTGGCTGCCTCCTTCTCCTTTAAAACAAGAAATGGAAGCATTACTCACCCAGCCTGGCCATTTATCATGGTCTGGGGACATTAATTTGACAGTGTGTCATTTTCCATTTGGTTTGGGCCCGGTGGAGGCTGCCCTCGAAACACCTTCAATTAAATGCAGCTAATAACACAGAGCTATTTTGAGCAAGGAGGGCCCTCGGCTCCCCCCAGAGCCCTAGCGTGCGTGTGCCGGGAGAGGGGCTACTGTGGGGAGGCTGCGCTTCCCAGCGATGGTTTCCCACAAACGCAGGCCCTGCACCTGTGCCAGGGGTAGGGCGGTGCAGACGAAACAGGGGAGGGGAGGGCGACCTTGCCCCCCTCCCCCCTGGAGACAGCCAGCTGCACTGTGGCCCTTGAAGGCGAGCAGGGTGCAGCGTAGGGAGAAACAGGGTTTGGAGTCCAGTAGGCTTGGAGGCAGATCTCAGCAGCTATGCTTCCTGCTGTGTGACTTTAGGCAGGTCCCACGGCCTCTCTGGGCCTCCGTTTCCTCTTCGCTAACAGATGCAAGAGTTCCTCTTCTGTGGAGTGGCATGATGATTCATGTTATTTTATGAGCTCAAACATGATGCTTGAGCATTCACTGGGGGTAATTCAAAGTAAACTTTTTATTTCCCAATTCAAAGTCTGGGGACTGGGACCAGTGTTGTGGCATAGTGGGCTAAGCCACTGCCTGCAGGCCAGCATCCCATATGGGCGCCAGTTCATGTGCTGGCTGCTCCACTTCGGATCCAGCTTCCTGCTATGGCCTGGGAAAGCAGCAGCAAATGACCCAGGTGCTTGGGCCCCTGTAGCCATATGCGAGACCCAGAAGAAGCTCCTGAATCCAGGCCATTTGTGGCCATCTGGGGAATGTACCAACGGATGAAGGATTGTTCTGTCTCTCCCTCTGCCCGTAACCTTGCCTTTCAAATACATAAATAAATCTTCGAAAAACAAAATAAAATCCGGGGACCCACCAACATCCCGAACACCCAGGACTCCTTCTTTGGTGGGGCTGAGGAAGGGGCCGGGGCTTCAGGGGCAAGCCTAGGGACTTCCAGAATTAGAAACTCTGGGTTGCAATCCCAGCTCGGCCGCCCACGAGCTGAGTGACCTCTGTGCCTCGGTTTCGTGTGTGAGACAGAGAAGGTCCTGGCAGCCTCCCCGTGACCATGCAGAGGATGAAGTGATAGGACAGGCGTAGAGCCCAGCAGACAGCCAAGGCTCGGCTCCGGTCGGCTGCTCACTCTGGCTCGCCCCAGCCCCGCCCAGGAACAACGGCAGTGCCCACGGGCCTTACTGCACACCGCGTATGCAGGCTAAGCGCAGCGTGTGTGTGTTCCCATTTTCACACTCAACATGCTGCAGGCGAGGCACTATGAGAAGATGGAGCTCTCCGACATTCCTGGGCTTGTTAAGTCAACGCTGGCTGCACGCCGCCTGACCCAGCTATGCCACTCCTGGGAATCTGCCCGAAGGAAGTGAAAGCAGCATATGAGAGGCACCTGCACTCCCCTGTGTACGAGGCCCAATCCACACAGAGACACGGAATCAAGCCAGATGTCCAGCTCTGATGGCTGGATAAAGAAACCGTGCCCCTCTCGACACAACGGAATATTACTCAGCCATAAAAAAGGAATCCCGACGTTTGCAACAAAATAGGGGGGATCTAGAGATTGTGGAGCTAAGTGAAATAACCAGGCCCAGAAGACAGATGTCCCAAGTTTTCTCTTATTTGTGGAGTTAACATATGGCGGTGTAAGAACCACGTGGCTGTCCTATCGCTGGGTACCTAGTTAGAAACACTGCTTCCCTAAATCATGCTATGTACACAAAACACCCTTCACTGCCACGAATCCAACTCTGTGATATGAACATCCCTGTTTTCAAGAAAAAATAGCATATATGTGCACATCTATAATATCTGCATGTGAAGTGAATGTGACAAAATGTTAAAAATTATTAAATCTTAGCACAAAAAGGAATTTATAAAAAAAAGTACTAGCTGGATATCCACAGACTCCCGTGTTCATCTTCCACTTCACTGCAAAGGCAGGTCCCTGAGGCCCAGGGTTGTTGATGCGCCCAGGCCAGGCCCAGGGGCCAATGCAGGAGCCAAGATAGCTCCTGGCAGCTGACATAGGAGCCTGCCAGCCTCAGGTGTGATGCCGGAACACAGAGGACCCACAAGAAGCCCCAAGCTCGAGAAATAAAGGACAAAGACCACAGCTCCTGCTGTCACAGGCCAGCGCCTGGCTCAAACCCCATGGTACCAGAAATCCTTGGTCAGACCTGTTGGCCATCTGCAAAGACCCAGTGCAAGGGTTTTAAAGCAAGGCTTGGTACCTGAGGAGGGCTCAGCAGGGCACCTGGCCCTGCACAGCAATCCTGGGGGGTTCCCTGGGCTCTTTGAGGACCCTGAGACCCACCCTTGGGACTCTAATGCCAACCTAACGGGCACCTCACTCCCCACAGGGAGGCCTCTGGCAGTGTGAATGCCAAGGGGCACAATCTAAGAGCACATCCGGCCGCCAGCAGGGTCCCTGGGAACTGCAAGACAGCCCCAGCTGCTTCTGCCCGGTTCCCCCAGAGTGTTGTGCTGGGGGATAGCCGCCACCATCTTGTGTCACCACTGAGGACTGACTTGTCACAGTGAGATTCTGACCAACTGCAGCCACAACTCACACAGCCCTGACTCAGAGAGAGACCAGGCCCTGCTGGGTTCTCTGTGGCCGGGGACCACCCCACTTCCTCTCCGCATCTATAGAACAGGGTCCTGCACGCATGGCCTCACCCAGCACCTAAAGTCTATGAGGTTTTTGTTAGTTTGTTTTTTGTTTGTTTGTGCTTCACTTATTTATTTACTTGAAAGGCAGAGTCGACAGAACAAGAGAGATAAATCTTCCACGCACTGGTTCACTCCCCAAATGCCCCTAAGAACCAGGGCGAGGCCAGGCTGAAGTCAGGAGCCTGGAACTCCATCCAGAGCTCTGTATGGCTATCCAGGACGCAAGCACTTGAGCACATCACTTGCTGCTTCCCAGGAACATGAGCAGGAAGTTGGATCAGAAGCAGAGCAGCCAGGGCTCGGACTGGCATTCTGATCCAGGGGGCAGGTGTCCCAAAGGGTGGCCTGATCCACGGTGCCAGCACAGCCACCCCTAGAGTGTACAAGTTTTTACGAGCAGATTTTAGAAGGTGACGCCACCTGTGTGCTTAGTCCCCTCTATTCATGCAGGAATGAGCCAGGCACATGTACAGGCTTTCAACCCACGCAACAGTTTGTTCAAATTATCTTTTTAAAAAATGAGCTTTCTTTTCTCCCTCTACCTAGAGGAAAGAGTGAGAAAGAAAAAGAAGGCACCTGCATCCCTTTCCTCCCTCTCCACCATCGCTGTTTAGTTTTTCAAACTGGTCAGGACCAGCACGTGCACACGCGCACACTGCCAGGCAGGAAAGGATGCCGCCGTCGGCCTCCGCGGCTTCCTCCGAGCTCAGTGCCGGGCACACGCGGAGATCTAAGAGTTTCAACAAGACACGCAGGCAGGCACAGCCACGCAGGCCAGGCCAGGCAGCTACAGCAGCCGGCTTCTCTCTCTTGCCTACAGGTAAGACGGGTACGTTCTGGAAAGCAGCTTGGTGCTTGGCTGGATTTTTAAAAGGTTCACATCCTTTGGAAGAGCTCCTAAGGAAATGATCCAAAGTAGAGGAAGAGGCAGAGGCATTCTGTGAAAAAGCAAACAGAAAGCTCAGCAGTAGGGACCGGTTAAACAAACCAGCCCCTAGCTCCTGGACGGAATACAAGATATTATATACTAATTAAAAACCAGGTACACAAACGTACAGTAATATGGAAAGATATGGATGTTTTACTAGGAAGGGGAAAAAACAGAATTCCAAACCAGTTAAACTGGAGGACTGCATACATCCTGACCTCTAACTAGCAACATTTCATTGCACTGTCACCCAGGAGAGGTAAAAATCTCAAATCCCAGATGGTTTGTGACTCGAGGGGAGCCATTCCAGCAAATGCTGGGTCATGACTCAGCAAAGTGGAGAAAGCTACAGACTTGCAGAAAGGACACCAAACAAGAGGCCAACGGATTTGTCTTAAGGAAGTCCTGAGAGGCTCAGCACTTGAAAGCTCAGAGTCTGCAAAAGCACATGGCGGGTGCGGGGCTTGATTCACTGCAGCTCCTTCCCAGGTCTGTGCAGGGGGCCATTGCCCTCCCACGGCCCCTTCCCCTTCTCCACAGTATCCACCCAAGTCAGACTTCAACCTGGGCTTGAGAAATAGAAGACAGGGGAAATAGGCCTGCAAAATGCAGAGAGAAACACTGTTTCCAATGTAGAACTCCACCTCCAACCTGACCATTAAGTGTGGTAGGGAAAGAAGTGCATTTCACACATGTGAAAAACTGATCTCTCTCAAGTCTTTTCTTCCAAAGCTACTGCAGGATGAGCTTCAGCCAAACAAGAGAATAAACGAGAAATGAGAACGCATGGGCTATCCGAAATGCAGTCTCACCCAAGGATCTCCCAGGACTTCAGACAACTGTTGAGCAGCGGAAGCAGAGCACCCAGAGAGTGGCCAGGCTGAATGGACGTGACATTTGTCTATTATCTGTGCGGACATTGTTTCAGACTCTTAGCACCATAGTTCTCTTGGAGCGTGGAGAACAGAGTAAATACAAAAGCAAAGAACAAGGAAGCTGTTTGCCTAGTGGTTAAGATGCCCACATGCCACACCAGAGTACATGGGCACAAAGTTCCAGCTTTGGCTCCCAATTCCAGCTTCCTGCCAATACACACGCTGGGAGGCAACGGTGACGGCTCAAGTCCGTAGGTCCCTGCTATCCACACTGGAGACCTGGCTTCAGCCTGGCCCAGCCCCAGCTGTTGTGGACATTTACAGAGTGAACCAGCAGATAGGAGCTTTACCTCTCTGCCTCTCAAATGAATAAATAATAATAAATTTTTAAGAAAAGCAAAATGATGCACAAAAGGGCAATGTAATCACAGTTGCATCATGGGGGAACAGTACTTTCATAGAAATCATAGCGTGAACACGGAGCAAAACTCTGATACCGCACAGCAGAGACCTTCCAAAGGCTTGTGGAAATGCATATGATGAAAAATAGTGTTCATGGGCATGAAGGTTTTGTGCACCAAAATCAACTTATCTTTTCACTGCATTTTTCCAGGAGCATTCTGAAGTAGCCTCATGGTAGGATGCTGAGAGCAGAAATGGGGGAGGAAGCCTGTGAATTAGCTAAATCCTCAATTACCAGAACAAGAAGTCAATAGATAATGGGGACAAAAAGCAGCAGTGCAAATTATTTAGGAGTATATGAAGATAAATAATAGAAGCCGTGCCTCAGGGAGCTGAGATTACTTCCTCGCAATGGGAGAGATGAGAAGCTACGGGCAGGAGACGGCTGCACTGCACACACAGCCTTTTAGTAGTATTTGATGTCTTAGGAGTATGTGCATATAATACTTTGGAAAAGGTAAAAATCGGTTTTCCAAAACTGCTTCCCCAATTTGGTCATGACCATCAGCTCCGTGAGTGGTGCCCACTCCAAGCTGACCCAGCCCCATGTTATACCCCAGTGCAGCTGCTAGAAGCAGGCAGCAAAGCCCTGCTGCTCTGATCACCTAGACCCTGGCTCCCTGTTTGCTCCCAACCCCATTCTTTCTTTCCTGTCCCTTGCCCTGACCCTAAGTTCCTGTACTTTTTGTCTCTGGCTCCTTTTTTTTTGTTTCTTTTAAGATTTATTTACTTATTTAAAAGGCAGAGAAGGGGCAGGGAGGTCTCCCATTCACTGATTACACCCCCCACCAAATGGCCACAATAGCCAGGGCAGGGGCCAAAGCCAGGAGCCAAGAACTCCATCTGGGTCTCCTGCATGGGTGCCAGGGGCCCAAGCACTTGGACCATCTTCTACAGCTTCCTAGGTGCATAAGCAGGGAGCTGGGTCAGAAGCAGTGCAGCCAGGACTCAAACCTGCACTCCTGTAAGGGATGCCAGTGTCCCAAGCAGCAGCCTAGCCCACTGCACCATACAGCCCACCCCTATCTCCAGCCTTTTGCGGTATCAGAGATGCTCTTGGTTTGCCATATTCAGCACCTCAGTTCCTGTGGCTCAGGCTTCCAGCAGCCATGTTTATACTGCATGATCCTGCCTACTGGCCACAGTGAATCGGAGCAAGAGTGAGCACCTGCCCCGAGCACAGCCAATCCAGTTCTCCTATTGGGAAAGTCGTAGCTGAGAGTAAGTGCTAGCCAGACAGCTGCACTGTTTTGTTGAACAACAGAAATGTGGACTGGAAGACTTGCGGCTCCATGGGCATGAAGCACAGATGATTGGGAAAAGGGGCTCGGACGAGCAAGGGGAAGCACATTCAGGGGCCCCAACAGCTGGGCCTGGCAGGACAGACCCTGGGTCCTCAGGCCCTTCTATGGCCTTGAACTCTGCAGGCTCCTTGTACAAACGCCCTCTTCTCTGATTAAGCTTGAGTTGGTTTCTGCCTTCAGTAAGAACCAAGCCAGCCTGTCTTCTCCCTGTACTCCGATGGGGACAGCGGGTGACAAGTGGCCACTTGAACTTCTGAGACCCATCAGTCCCCCTGCCCCAGCCTTCCCAGTCCTAGCAGGATGTGCTCTGCTTATGGCAAAGCCAGGAGGTCTGTATCCCTCCCACTGCCCTAGTTCCACCAGAGGACATACTATGACCAATGGGATCCCCACCAGGGACTCTGACTCTTGAGCAGACGCAGGGAGCAGATAGCCTTGGAGTTCATTCAGCCCAGCAGGAGTGGCCAGCCAAGGGCAGACACGCTCTACAGCCACTGCTTCCTGCCTGGCCGCAGCTCAGCTCTTACTCTTCCTTGCCTCTGTGGCTCCCCCCAGAGTCTTCCAGGAAGCTCCTTTGTAAGTCTGTGTGAGTTAGCCAGATTCGTGTGCTGTTGCATGCAGACCCAAGATCCTGCCCAACCCTGGGTTGGGGAGACCAAGAGGGACTGACTTGGCAGCTGTGTGTAGAGCCCCCGCAGCCCAGCGCTTGCTGGGCCTCAGAGGACGACCCCTGTCTTTGGGAGGTGCCAGTGGCAGCACCCCTGTTTGCAACCGCGGCCGCACCAGGGAGCCGTGGTAAGTCTGGCAGGCAGTAGAGACTTTGCAAACAAAGAAACAAAGGGACTTGCAGCCTCCCAGGGTGGCAGGTGCAAGGCATCCTAGAAGCAGAGCTGGAGTCACACGTTTGCTGTGTGCCTTCTACCATGGCTGTGGTTTGACCACCAGGCCACTGTGGCCTGCGAAGCATGGATCACACAGCGAGGGAGCTGGCTGCAGGAAGACTACTGGTGGGAAGCAGTCCTTCTCCTTTTATTCTAAGGATTCCTCCCCTGCCTTGCCTACCCCACGTTGCTGTCTCACCCCTCGGTCCACCCCTCGGATGCGCTACCCCTTCTCAGCCCCTACATTAACAACTTGGCAGGTGTCTACCCGTGTTGAGATCCCCCATGACCTGTATCTACATACACACATATACCACCAGCACAAAGGCAGGCCACTGCTGCCACCATGTTAGCAAAGGACAAATCACACTACACTCTTCTGCCCCTGGCTTTGCTCTCCAATGCTCCCCACCCCCGTCCAACTGGGACTGGGCACATGCATTCTTGTTAATGGCTCTGTAATAGTCCATGGTTCGTGTAGCATCATTTATTCAGCCTTCCTCCGGGCTGATGGGCACCCACGGCGCTCCCTGTGCACACACCCACGTGCACAAGCGCCAGTTGGATGCTGCTGCACTAAATATCTTTGTACTCGCATTTTTACCTAATGGAGCTTTTATTGCTGTGGGCTGGCGTCCCAGGAGTGAGCCTGCTGGGTTGAAGGGTGCATGCAATTTTTTTTTCCACGCTAATAGGCATTGCCAGATCGCGGCCCATAAAGGTTCCGCTACTTTGCATTTCCCCAAAACACAAGGATGCACTTTTCCCACATCCCACAGACTGGCAGGAAATAGCTTAGAATCTTAACAGTCATGTAGCAGTGGGCTTGGCATACTGGGATAATGACGGCCTCTCTCCCCGCTATCTTCTTTCAACTGTGTGTCCCAGGGATTTTCCCCTCGCGAAAGAGCAAAGTGGTGATACACAGACTGGAGTCAGTCCCACCCCCACCCATGCTTATCCTGCAGGCCCTGAGACCCCCGGCAGACCCCACCCAGACCCCAGCAAGGGCCACCCCAGCTCCCAGGCCTGGGCACAGCCTCAGCACATTGGCTGGGGGTGTATGCTAGGAAGGCCCTGGTGAGGAAACCTCCGGACTCGGCAGTAGCCCAACCTGGGGCTGAAGCTGTAGCTTTGCTAAATCCCACAGCATCTCCGAACCTTATCTTTCGCATCTGTAAGATGGAAGCCGCAAAGCGCCCACAGCACAGGGCTGTGAAGAGAAAGCACGGGGTACTTACATATGCTCAGGGACACCCGCCCCACGGCAGACGCGAGGCCAGTCTCCTCCCAATGGGAGCTCACCAAGCACGCTTGTTGCTTGTTGCGAAGCCACAAAGGCGTGGTGCAGGCCACAGAGGCAAGTGCTTGCGGGCCTGGTGCCGTCTCCCGCACTCCCTCAGCCCAGGGCCGCGGCAGTCGTGTCTGGCTTCCCGTCCTACTCTCTGCCCTCCCCGTGCCGGCCCTGTGCTGGGCCCCGTCCTCGGGGGCTGCTCTCCGACACGCGCTCACTCACTTCTAGGCGTAGTGCTGCCATCTTGAAACTCCCAAACTCTGCCCCGGGCGGCTGCCTGCCCCACGCACTGCCTGCCGGGAAGCGCACTGACTGCCGGGAAGCGCGCTGCCTGCAGGGAAGCGAGCCCTCACTTCCGGTGTGCAGACACGGAGCCGTGCTGGACACGGCGCTGCAACCGGGCAATGCCGCTCCAGCCACGGTGTGGCCCCCTCGGGCCCCAGCTTGGGGCACGACGAGCCCAGACACGGCGCGCTGGATGAACGACGGAAGCTCTCACACCCCGGTTTCTGAGCTGCAACGGGAGCCGCAGGGCCATCTGCGGGGTCAGCGCCGAGGATTGTGCTGCGAGCCTGAGGGGGAGGGGTGTCGGGGAGGGGGCCACGGGCCCGCTTCATCCGGCTGAGTCACGGTTTACAGCTGAGCGTGGGAGGGCCGCACCCCGCAGAATCTCTGGGACCCTCCAGCGTGCCTTATCGGGGATGCATACCTTGGAAACTCTAGTGGCTCCCTGTGCACGGATGGGGGGGTGGTTCCTTGGTCTTTTCCGCATGCAGGAGTCTGACTGACAGAGGGCGGTCAGATGAGACAGCAGACACGGCCTGAGAGCGATGGCAGGGCAGCACAGCAGATGCACTGTTGCAGGAAGGCCCCCATGTGACATCCGACCCGCCTCTCCCATCCCGTCCTGGACCATAGCCCTCCCAGGCTCCCAGGGCCAGCGCCTCCCCATCTGCCTGTCTTCCTTGCTCTGTCCTCCAACAAGAGGTGCAAGGCAGGGACTCCTGGCAGTGCAGGTGGAGGGAAAGGCCCAGCATCAGTAGTTGGCCGGCCTGAATTGAGTTGCTCATGCGCCTAAACTTAGATCTCCCAGCAGGCTCCCTGCACGCCAAGGTCTGGGCTTTGGGTGCAGCCCAATTCATTCTGCAGACTCATCAGGGGGTTTGTGGTGGTTAAAAAGAGGGAAAGCGCTCCAGGCAATGGATACGGTGGAGCAGGCTGGCCTGAGCCATCTCATTAAGACCTCAGGGGTCCCTCCCCGTGCCCACCACCACCTCCTCCCCGCTCTTTCCTCTCCCTGCCCTGGAACCAGTCCTCACCTCCAGAGTGTCATCATTGAATCTCCCCAGTAGGAAAGGAGGAATTTTATGCAGCTCTGCCCGAAAGCGGCGGGCGGGGTGGGGGTGGGGTGTTTTCCAGGGCCTGCCCCTTCCACCCAGGAACCTGCTACAGGGTCACCCGAGGACAGGCACCGTGCTAACTTGGGGAGAGCACACAGGGAACACACAGCCCCCGTGTCAGGGAGGACACGAGCGCCGGATGCCACTGCTTCCATCTGAATCCCTTCCCCTCCCCACCAAACAGCCCGCTTGTCTACCCCTGCCCCCAGAGGGGGCCAGCGCTGACAGCCCAGGCCATCAGCTCGCTCAAGCCCTCCCAAGCTGCTCCCTGGAGCATCAACTGTCAAAACAGCTCCCCCAACCAGAGGCCGGGAGAAGCTTGGTGACAGACAGGGAGACACTGGCCTGCAAAGCCGCTTGCTGCCTTGCCGCCCTTCCTGCGCATACCCGGAAAGTGACTGCTCTGTGGCTGGCAGGTTTGCATTGTTGCATTTTCTTCTTCGCTTCTTCTGGAGGCCGGGATGCTGCTGGCCAGGGGTCAGCGGGGTGGTGGCGCCTTTTTGCTCGTTGACAGAGTGTCACAAGGCCACTGAGTCACAGCGAGGACAGCAACGTTAAAGGGCTGGCACTGTGCCGCAGAGGTGAAGCCGCCGCCTGCAACACCAGCAGCCCATATGGGCATTGGCTGGAGCCCTGGCTGCTCCACTTCCCATCCAGCTCCCTGCTAATGCACCTGGGAAAGCAGTGGAGGATGGCCCCGGTGCTTGGGCTCCCGCACCCACGGGGGAGACCCAGGAGAAATCCAGGCTCCTGACTTCAGCCTGGTGCAGCCCTGGCTGTTGCAGCCATTGGGGAAGTGAACCAGCAGCTGGAAGCCTTCTCTCTGCCTCTAACTCTGCCTTTCAAATAAACAAGAGATAGGTCTTTAAAAAGGGGGGAAAGACTATATCTTGGAGCTGCTCTCAGTTCTGCTGCGAGAACCTGGGACAAGTCACAGCCACGCTGCACAGGTGTGATAGGGTTAAAAGGTCCCAAAGGCCCTGGACCCAGAAGGTGATTCAGCTTTCTATGGCGCTTTGTGTTCAAAACACACGGTGATGGTTGCACTTCGTCTGAGGTTCACAGACCCCGTGAGCCAGCCGCGGAGGGATTCCGACCACGGTGGACAGCAGCGGCGTGATGAGCCCGTGGTTGCATACCCTGCGCGATTGGCGGGCCTCGTCCACGGGCTGGTCCGGCTGTCCCGGCTCTGGCCTGCCTCTCGCCTCCTCATGCTGACCAGGCACGCCGCAGCCCAAACCACGATGCATACACGAACGCGGGGCTCGCCCTGTCCACCTGTGACTCTGCTACTAAAACAAAATGAGACCCACAGTGGGGAAGAGAAAGGGCCCTTGGCCCCGGCTCCCAGCGCCCATTCTCCTGACACGTGACCGAGAGCCACTGGGCTCCACCTTTCCATCAGCCACCCGGCCAAGGACACCCGTGTCTTGGGCCCAGGCCCATGATGCTGTCCTGAGGTTCCCCAGGGAGCGACACTGGTGAGTTCTGGGCACCTCTGCCCATGTTGCCCTGACTGCCTCCACAGTGGGACACTGAGGTCCTCTTGGGGGCTGGCGTGCAGAGAGGTCACAACCGGGTGGCGATCAGCGCCCCTCCACCGCATCCCCCTGACCCGCCGTGGAGGGTGGCTGCAGCTCTGCTCCACCTCTGGGCTCCTCCAACTTCTACGGTGGCCCAGCCCCGCCTGCCCCCTCCCCACCCAGACTTCAGAGCCACCAGCGCCCTCCAAGGCACCCCATGCCCGCCCTGCGATCACGACAAACACAGCGGGCAGGCGTGGCCAGCCACAGGGACGGCGAGGCCCTCCCCACCCTGTGCACTGGTGGGGGGACAGCTCAGTGGGCCCCTGAAGCCAGGCCCTCCCTTCCCCCCACCCAGCCCTTGTGCTCTTACGCTGTGACCACTGATTTGCAAGGCTGTTCTCCTTCAACCTGGCAGCTCCGTGGAGGCAGAGGCTACAATCTATTCCTGTCCAATGTCTTCAGTGCTGGATGGTGGCCAGCCTCGGGGATCTTGCGGGGAGAGTCAGGGCGGGGGTGGGGGGTGGGGGAGGGGGACCAGCATGGCATACAGGCAAGCAGCACAGACCATGGCACCCACTGGGCCAGCACAGAAACCAGCTCCACCAACTAATTACCAGTGTGTCGTCAGCCTCAGTTTTCCAGTCTACAAAATGGGAGCACCGGTACGACAGACCTCACGGAGATAACGAGTGTATGCCGCACAGAAAGACCTTAGCCCTGGCTCAGGCAGAGGCAGCTGCTGTGGCGGCTGCTGTTAGGGAGTTCCCTGGAGCTTCCTCCGTGAGCTCACAGAAAGCCCCAGGGTCTCCACAGAGCTGGCAGGAAGCGCCTGGGGAACTGGCAGCACCCTCCCTGGCCGTCCTGCTCCCCAGCCCCAGCTGGAAAACCCCAGGTTACCCCAGACACAGCCAAGCTGTTTTCCTACCCCTTGTTGACACAGGGAAGACCTCACTGCCCCATTCGGCCTCCCACTCTGATACGCAAACACCGGGCTGTGTATCCTGGGCCTGTGAAGGGCCATTTCTGGTGCAATACCAGGTTTTGAAATACTTCACTCGCTGTTTGCATTCGGAAGCTGAACAAGCTCGATTTTGCTGAACAAGCCCGATTTTGCTCGCTCCCTTCTCGCTCAGTTTGCTTGGGGCCCATGAGGGCCAGGGGAGCTGGGGGGTCTGCCCAGCGGGAGGCAAGTGTACCCGCCCTCTGCTCCCAGAGTTCTCTGTGAAAGAAGCAGCTAGCAACAAAGGAGGGAGTCCCTCGCTGGGGTGGGATGGGGGGGGAATGGGGTTCCCCAGGGAGCACGCTCACAGCAGACAAGTGGACTGCTTGCTCCTGGCTGTGGTCACCACTGCTTGCTTCTGGCTGTGGTCGCCGGGCCCCTGTGCGATGCGATGACAATTCCCCCAGCTTGAGCTCTGGGCTCACTTGTGCTTCCCACAGGAAGAACCACCTTCTCTGGGCTCCACACTCGGCCTGCACAGTCCCGCCTAGGTAAGTGAGCTGGGTTCGGGCGGCAGGGGATGGGGCGTGCCCTTGCAGGCTGGTGCAGTGGCAACCAGGAGTCTGGAAAGCAATGGTGAAGAAGGGGGTGGAACAGAGGGAGGGAAGGTAGGGACGTGGCCCCAGTGCACTTGCTGGCCTGGGCAGGACCCTCCAGGAAGGCTGAGTGTCCTCCTAACAGTGTCCCCGCTGCTCTGAGCCTCAGTCCGATTCCCCACCTGAGACCCCTGGGGAGCAGCAGCAATCCAGGGAGCCTTGGGGTGTGGGCCGCGGCTGAGCATCTGACTCCTGGGGCCAGGGGAGACACAGCACGCAGCAGTTTCCAAACCAGTCCACACACCAAACCCACCTGGGCGCTTTCTCGGCACTCGCACCCAGGCCTCGTGGAGCCTCGGGGCTCTGTAAAGCCCCCTGGAAGATTCTACTGTGCAGGGGGTGCCGAGAAGTCCCACCCTCGCAGCAAGTGTGACTCACCCCAACCTGGAACAGAGACCAGGGCCTCTCCGAGGTGCCGGGCAGGGAGCTGGAGGCAGAGGAAGGGACTTGGAGCCCTTCCGTCAGAGGGGTTAATTCCTTTGAAGCTTTGGCTGTTAAGGGAATAAAGTTCAATTATCTGGAAAACTCACTTATGTGGAACTCCTCAGTTCCCTAATGACACTGGCTAAATGAGGTGTTACGATTCTATAGATCCTCAAATTAGAGGCTGTGATTCTTCACCCAGAAAAAAAAATTATCCACCGGCTGGGATGGGAAGTGCCCCTCTCTGCTGAGCTTCCCTAGGCAGGGCAGGGCTCCCTGGTACCACAGGGAGATTTGGGGGGGGGGGAGCTTCAAGCCACAGCCCCCAAAGCGATGTGCCCACTCCCACAGTGGCTGGGCTCCAGTAGTTCAATGGCACACAGAACAACAAGTACCTCCTCCCCACGTCCACCTGAGCGCATCCTGCGGGGTTCCTGGCCCCACGGGCAGACGTGCTGGGGGGCTGTGCATAAAGCATGCCTATGAAGGGTTTGTTTCTTTTGTTTTACTAACTTGCTTTTTTAGCTGAGAGCTGGGAAGAAGCAAACAAAAGGCACCTTGATTCTTATCATCCCATTTGTTATTATTGTTGCCATTATTATTGTTCAGAGGGAGAGATGGGAGCCAGGGCCCTGCCCCCACCAGGACTGAAGCCAGGAACCAATGATGCAATCCAGGCCTTGCAGGTGGGTGGCAGGAACCTAATTACTGGAGCCATCACCGCTGCCCCTAGGGTCTGCTTGGGTAGGAAGTTGGAATCTTTGAAGCAGGAGACAGGGATGCAGTCCAGGTATTCCAATGTAGGACATGGGCGTCTTAACTCCAGTGCTCTGTTTCTTAAAAGTCTCATCTTGTTCTTGGAGCAGCATAGAAATCAAACCCCAGAGATGGAGCATTTCAACAGTGAGTGTTTATGACCCAAACGAGGGAAAGGGAATGACAAGAAGGAGCTTTTCAGCTCTGAGGATGATGGGGTGGTTTTCTGCTGTCTCCCCCACTGGGAAGGCGCCCTGGAGAGAAGGGGTGCACCTGTTGGAGAGAGAAGGGGTGCACCTGTTGCTTATTTGCTGTACCTCCTGCGCCTTCCACAGGGCCTCACCAAGAGCATGCAGGAGACATTTACAGAATAACGGCCCTTGAGCTAGGCTTGGCAGGGAAGTTCTAGGATATCCAATGGCCAGCACATCCGCCTGCTGGGGCTGCCATACTGAGCAGCTTACACAGGAGACACAGCTCCCACGGCAGTGCAGGTGTCACAGGGTGCGTTCCTTCCCCGGGCTCAGAGAGGGAATCTGACCAAGGCTTCTCCGCTAATTTCCCAGGCTACCTTCCCCTTTCTGGGTGTGTCCCCACTTTTTTTTTTAAGATTTATTTCTTTATTTGAAAGTCAGAGTTACACAGAGAGAGAGAAGGAGAGGCAGAGAGAGAGGTGTTCCATCTGCTGGTTCACTCCCCAGATGGCCGCAACAGCCAATCCGAAGCCAGGAGCCAGGGGCTTCTTCCAGGTTTCCCATGTGGGTGCAGGGGCCCAAGGACTTGGGCCATCTCCCACTGCTTTCCCAGCCATAGCAGAGAGCTGGATCGGAAATGGAGCAACCGGGACTTGAACCAGTGCCCATATGGGATGCCGGCACTGCAGACGGTGGCTTTACCGGCTACACCACAGCGCCGGCCCCTGTCCCCACTTTCTAAGGACACCAGTCACAGAGGGATAGGACCCACCTTAATGAATTCATTTTAACTTCATTGTCTCTTCAAAGACCCTGTCTCCAAATAAAGACCGGCTTCAGAGACCCTGGAGTCTGGATGTAAAACCTGAATTCTCAGAGCGAACACTCAGGACACCTGATCCATGATACCTTAGCCATCCATCGGTTAGAGCCGTATCCTCGGGGAGTGCAGGGCAGCCCGCAAGATGGAGAAGCAGAGCACCCTGGCAGCCTCAGAAGCCCGCGGGTCAGGCACCATGGGGAGACCAGCAGCAAGAAAGCTGCAGGCTTGGGGGTGCTCCTGAGAGCTGCTCTGCCCTGCCGCGGTGAGAACAGGGCATCCCTAATAATTGGTAAATGCTACAAGTCAGGCCACTTTTCCTCCAAGGGAGGCTTTGTCAGACACAGCCCAGCACCCTTTTGTCCTCGGGCCTAGCCATCTGCTGGACAAAGCCTGCAGGGCTGGGGCGTGGTGTGGAAGTCAACTGGGCTGTAGGGGCTTACATTGGAAACTGCCGGGGACAGCGCACTGAGTCTCCACGTGCCTATGTGGTGTCACAGCCCGGGGTTCCACCCCGAGGACCCGACAGGTGCTGTCTACACGCCCAGCCCCAGGCCTCTGCTCTGCGTCCATCTGAGCAGCTCGACCGCCCCCCTCCCGGCTGCCTGCAGCAAACCAGAGCTACGAACACTGCCTGGGCCCAGCTCTGTGCCGACCCTGGGGGCACCATGGAGACCACGGAAGCTGGCCCTGGCTCAAAGCCTCCCGTCTCCCTGGATGACCGTGGAAGAGATGGATGACAGCTTAAGACAGAAATGAAAAGAGCACCCAGGGTTAGCCAGAGGAAGTGCCACCTGCTCAGACTGCAAGCACCGGGCGCCCTGAAGGCTATCTCTGAGGGCCAGCTCTGCACTGGCAGGTGGGCAGGTGCCAGGCGCCAAGGGACCACCATCGCCTCAATCGAGGAGGCCTGGCGCTGCATCATTTTATTGCCCTGAAGACGTTTTATGTTGATGGACATTTACTCGCCGGGTGTCTTGTGCAGTCCCCAGGAGCTCCTGCTAGCCTTCTGGGACACCTCCGACAGTCCCACCCAAGTCTCAACTTCTCCATCCCCTGCACACACTTAGCTTAGGTCAGCAGTCTTCTCTCCTAGCAGACTTCCGGGCTGGGCAGTGGGCGAGCCCACCCTGCTTGCTCCAGCCTCCACTCTGCTGCCCTGGCATGAGTGAAATCAACATTGGCACCATTTGATTAGGAGGGCCTGGACCCCAAAAGCCAGGTCGGAGCAGCAGGCCTGGGGACCCAGCATCATTTGGTCTGGTGAGATTCCATCCCCAAGAGCTGTCTTTGGGAGCTGGCAGATCTATTGCGTGGATGTGCAATTCATTGGAGTGGCAGTGGAGGGCTGAGCCCGGCCAAGGAGAGGCATACCTGGGAAGCAGGCACGACTCAGTTCCAGAGGAGGCTCGGCCTGCTGCCTGCAGAGAATTCTGCAGTGGGCACAATCAGGGGTCCCAGGGGCTGGCGTTGTGGTGCAGTTGGTTAAACTTGCAACGGTGGCTTCCCATATCAGAGCAATGGTTCGAGTCCCGCTGCTCCACTTCCCACCCAGCTCCCTGCTAATGCGCCTGGGGAAGCAGAGGAAGATGACCCAAGTATTTGTGTCCCTGCCATCTGTGTGGGAGACCTGGATGGCACCCATGTGGGGAGTGAACCAGCAGATGGAAGATCTCTCTCTCTCTCTCTCTCTCTCTCTCATGCTCTGCTATTCAAATAAATAAATCTTAAAGAAAAAAAAACCACAAGGGTCATCCTGGTGGACTCCTTTTAAAACAACCACTGCTGGCACATGGGACAGTGCCCCCCACACCCCACCACCTGACCCCAGTGACTGACAGGGGCTAAAGGAGGTGGTCAAAGGCAGCTCTCTCCGACGCTGCCTTCACATCCCCTGATGCCAGACCCTGACCATGTATCTGCTGCCTCCCAGCCCCAGGCACAAGGGTAAAACACGGCCTCAATACAGACCACACTGAGATGCAAATGGCCAGTGGCAGCGAGGCCCTTGCCGCCTCTCAGGCGGGGAAGGAGTGGTAACCTGAGGGTGCCTTAAGCTAAAGGAAGATCTTCCTAGGTAGTGCCACTCTGGAAGTAGGGACTTGTCACTCTGGACCTCAGTGCCAACTCCTGTGCTCAGGGCTGGCCCTCCTCTATCTCATTTAAAATTCCCTGCAGAGGGCCTTCAGGTGGTCCTCACCTACCTACCCTGGGGGCAGGTGGGGCCTAGTGAAGTGATGGGAGGCAAAACTTTGAAAGATACATTTCTCTTTTTTTAAGGTATGTTTATTTATCTATTCATTTATTTGAAAGGAAGAGTTACAGAGAAAGAGAGAGAGACGACTTCCATTGGCTGGTTCACTCCCTGAATGACCACAATGCCCAGAGCTGGGCCAAGCGGAAGCCAGGAGCCTGGAACTTCATCCGGGTCTCCCACGTGGGTGCAGAGGCCCAAACATTCGGGCCATCTTCTGCTGCTTTCTCAGGTGCATTAGCAGGGAGCTGGATCAGAAGTAGAGCAGCCAGCTCTCATATGGGATACAGCATCTCAGGCAGTGGCTTAACCCACTGTGCCATTATGCCAGCCTCGAAAGATACATTTCTGTACTCTCTCATCGGTGGGCGGGGAGCTCCACACCTGAGCACCTGCTGGTCTCAGACAGCCCAGGCAGAGAATGAGCTCAGCCCCACCAGGGAGGGAACGGGATCACAGGAAGATGGGTGCCCTTGTCGGTGAAATCTTCCACGGAGCTTGTTTGCAGGTCATTAATACCTAACAGAGGGAGAGACAGAAAGCCCGATGCTGATTAAGGATCTATCAGAAATTGAAATGGAACAGCTCTGAAGGTGCAGTGCATTTTTTTAATTTAACAGGTAGAGTTATAGACAGTGAGAGAGAGGACAGAGAGAAAGGTCTTCCCTCCGCTGGTTCACTCCCCAAATGGCCGCTACAGCCGGCACTGAGCCAATCCGGAGCCAGGAGCCAGGTGCTTCCTCCTGGTCTCCCATGTGGGTGCAGGGGCCCAAGCACCTGAGCCATCCTCCACTGCCCCCACCCTGGGCCATAGCAGAGAGCTGGACTGGAAGAAAAGCAACCAGGACTAGAACTGGGTGCCCATATGGGATGCTGGCCCCGCAGGCGGGTTCAGTGCATTTTTTTAAGGACACACAGGAGGCCAAACAGCCCAAGCAAGTGCTTAAAGCCCGGACACCTGGTGCTCTCCTTATCTCACAGGAGAAGCCCGAAGGCCCCCAGCTCCCGGGTGCTACTTGTGGAGGATTGGAATTCAGTCCCAGGCCGTCAGGCTCCGCCCCCACTCTCAGCCCTGGCCAGCGCAGGCAGAGGATTGGGTTCCAGTCCTTTCCCTTGCATAGAAAGAGCCATGACAATGGACCTCACACTAAGTGAGCATTTACTATGCTCTGGGTGCTGCCATGTCTCCAGTAACGTCGTGTGATCCTCACAACCAGCAGGTCCAGGGGATGCCAGTGTGAACTCACAGGAGCTGCCCACACACCCAGCCAGTCTGAGTCCAGAATCCCCCACCTGTAACTCACCCCTACCATCCCCACCATAGCAGCCTCAGCCCTGGGGCCTCTCTCGGGATTCCCAGATCCTGCTCTGGGCAGTGACCTCTGCTGCCAGCCCTCTGTGCCTGGCTCCGAGAGGTCTCTTTGTGGCTCGGGAGTCAAAGGGTTAACTAACTTCACTCCCCTTCCGGAAATGGAGCAAAGGTCCCGTCTGAGGGTAGGTCCTGAGTCACTTTGGCACTTAATTGCTTATTATTTAATTGCCGTATTGGGAAGGACAAAGTGATCCACTGCAAAATTATTAGCAAATTCCAGTTTTAAGGAAATAATTACTGAATTCTCCCTCCCTGGGCTGAGTAATTCCTTCCAAGATGCTCAATGACATTAAGCATTTGCACTAGGGCCGCGAGCAGCTCTGTAATATGCAAATAAAGTAACTCTGTAATTACCAATAAAATGCTTACTGGAGTGACAAATTTTTATTCAGCAGTGAGTTGGGGGAGAAGTGGCATCATTTGTTTTTTAAGGATCCTTTAACCTTGTTAGTTGGCATTTGTTCCCGTGCTATTTTGCGGTCATCGACAGGCCTCCCTCCAACCCCACCCCCGGGGGCAGCAGGTCCTCCCTGGCTCCCCTCTGCAAGCCACCCTTGCTCACTCTGGGGGAGGCCAGACGGGCGGATCCCTGGCAGACCTGCCCTGGAGGGCTCTGCAGGGAAAGCAGGTTTGGTTTTGGGATCGGGGCTCTCGTCTTTCCAGGGAGACTAGTAGAGACTGGATCATCCCAGCCAGATGATCCTTTGGGAGCCCCAGTGTGGCTGCACAGTACCGCTCCTCGTAAACCCTGCCATGGTGGCCCAGGCTTGGCAGCACCTGTCCAGCCATTTCTAGGCCCCCAAGGCCTGTTGCAATGTGCTGCACATGGTAAGAGGGCAGGCTTCTCCTAGCTCATCAGTGCCTCCCCAAGCATCTGTGATACAGTGTATCAGTCAGCACAGGCTAAGTTATATGGCAGTAACAAGCATGTCCAACAACTCAAGGCCTTAAACAAAATGTGTTTCTTGCTCATCCTATGTCCATCCACGGCATACTGGACCTCCTCAAACCTTGGCAGCCCGCCACCGTTGCTGGGGTATGCAGGAGATGTTCTCCAGCCCAGAACCAGGGGCTACTTCCTCTCCCAAGCCACTGGCCAAAATGGCCAACACAGCCCCACCCAACCACTGGGGAGCCAGCAGTGAAATTCTACTTTGTACTCAGAAAGAGGAGACCCATACTGTGTGATGACAGCTCATGACTATGGCAAATGAGGGTTTTAGAGATTGAATAAGGGGGCAGGCACGGTGGCACCATGGGTTAAACCTGGAGTGTCCACGGCCCTAATTGGAGCACCTGGGATTGAGTCCTGCCTCCGTGTCCAGCCCAGCTTGCAACTAATGTGCACTCCTGTAGGCAGAAGGTAATGGCTGAAGTGCTGGGGTCCCTGTCACCCATGTGCAAGTCCCTGCTGGAATTCCTGGGCCAGGCCCAGCCCCAGCTGCTGTAGACATTTGAGGAGTGAATCAGCAATCAGCAGATTCTCTCTCTCTCTCTCTCTCTCTCTCTCTCTCTCTCCCCCTCCCTCCCTCTCAGCTCACAGATGAACATTCTGGCAAATACAAGGACACTTCAAAAAGTTTGAAGAAAAATGAAAATGAGCCGGCGCCACGACTCACTAGGCTAATCCTCCGCCTTGCAGCGCTGGCGCACCGGGTTCTAGTCCCGGTCGAGGCACTGGATTCTGTCCCAGTTGCCCCTCTTCCAGGCCAGCTCTCTGCTGTGGTCAGGGAGTGCAGTGGAGGATGGCCCAACTATTTGGGCCCTGCACCCCATGGGAGACCAGGATAAGTACTTGGCTCCTGCCATTGGATCAGCGTGGTGCGCCAGCCGCAGCGCGCCGGCCGCGGCGGCCATTGGAGGGTGAACCAATGGCAAAAGGAAGACCTTTCTCTCTGTCTCTCTCTCTCACTGTCCACTCTGCCTGTCAAAAAAAAAATGAAAATGAAAGATAAGTTTATGTTGGTACCAAAAAAACCTTGAAATCTGGGTATGAGGGGTCTTTGTAAAAAAATATGGAAAGTGCATACCACAAGAAAACTATCCATGGATTTCAAATTTTTTTGCGCTAAAATAAGCTTATCCTTTTTTAAGATTGATTTTATTTATTTGGAAGGCAGAGTTACAGAGAGAGAAAGGGAGAGACGGAGAGAGCTTCCATCCACTGGTTCACTCCTCCAACGGCCACAATGGCCGGGGCTGAGCCAGGCTGAAGCCAGGAGCCAGAACTCCACCCAGGTCTCCCCTGTGGACAGTAGGGATCCAGGCACTCGGGCCATCTTCTGCTGCCTTGGCAGATGCATTAGCAGGGAGCTGGATAGCAATGGAGTAGCCAGGACTCAAACTGGCGCTTATACGGGATGCTGGTGTCATAAGCAGCATAGCACAATGCCACACGCGGCCCCGAACTCATCTTTTAAATCTGTTCTCCACAGAGGAGTCCTCTCACACACCAAGAAAAGGGGCTTTATTCTGAACAGAAATCATTCACAAATCCAGAAAGTTCCTTCTGTGTGTGCCCGGCATCAAAGTCCCGCCTTGGAAGTGTCGGGTGGGAAAGAAGATTGGGGGGAGATGCATGAGACCCCGATCTAGAACCCAGCTCCCCGCCGAGGACCTGGGGCTCCCGACCCCAAGTGCAGAGGCCCCTCCGCGGCCGCAGCCAGGGCTCTCTGCAGCGGCTCCTCTGCTGGCGCCTCCTCCTGGGTGCCAAAAGCTCCCTTTCTGGGTGACCACGCTTGCCCCCAGGATAAGTCTCTTGGCTGCTATTTGCATTAGTAACTGCACGCGGCCCTGGAAGCCTGCCAGCACAAGCTCTCACACTGGCCTGATTGTTCGGGGCAAATGGCTCCCTTTTGAACCCTGGACCTTCTGGAGGAAACAGCTTCCATGGGAGTCGCTCCGGACTCGCCCCGGCCTTGCCATCTGGGCGCCTGGGAGGCAGCTTCCAGGATACGTGGCTGTCTGGGAGGAAACCAATTCAATCGGTGATTGTGTTCCTGTTTAATATGCCTAAGGAGTGGTCTCACACTCTGGCCACTGCGATTTTTTTTTTCATTCAACAAACACGTATTGAGTTCCTTCTGAGAATTAGACACGGGGCTGGGTGTGGGGGCAGGAAGGCGGGGAGAGTGAACACGTAAAAAGAAAAGTGATGTTGACCTGTGACGGTAAGGAGTGGAGGATAGAGACGTGCTGAGGATCACGGGGCCCGGCCAAAGGGATGCAGAAAGGGAGGCCAGGCTACCCAGCACCAATGAGGAGGCCCTGCAGGTTTGGGGGGAGGGGACTCACTTACCCCAAGACGAGGTTCACAATCTGGACAGGAGGCATACAATAAACCAGGTCTCCCCGGGTTTTGCTGGGTGCAGAACAAGACAACAGGGACTGCACGCAGGAACATCACAGTCGCAGTCCTCCGATTGCTTGTGATCTGATGGCAGAGATGAAGGTTTGAACACAGCCTACACAGCAGGAGGGCTCACACAGCCTGAGAAAATCCACGGATGTCCTTCCAAGTGGAAGGACGAAACTATTCCCCGGGGACGAAGAGATCCCAAGGAGGACTTCCTGGAGGAGGAGGCAGAACCAAGGTTCTGAAGCATGGGTAGAATTTGGAGTAGCGGGCAGCAGGGAGGGGCAGGCCATGGCACCAACGAGCAGGTGACCACAGAGCCACGTCGCAGGCACAGCACAGGCCCTGGTCCCCCCTGGAAGCAGAGGGGTGTGGGCTGCAGTCGCCAAAGCTTCCCCCTGCAAGGCCTTGTTTCTGGCTTTCTCTAAGGACACCGCGTGAGCAAACCTTCCCTCCTGAAGACACCACATCCAGCAAACAGCAAGCCAGGAGTTTTCCCAGGGCTCAGTGGAGATTAGTCAAGCCCAAAGGAAAAGGAGAATTGTCTGTACTCTGTGCTCTGGATTCTTCAATGACTCCCCATTGCCCACGGGCAAGGCCTCCTGCCCCTCAGCTCTCCTGCCGTGCTGCCTGAGCCCAGATCCAGTGAGCTGCTGAGTTTGAGCGTGCCTGACTTCCTCAGGGGCTGTGAACTCCTGGTGTGTGTGTAGGGGTAGGGGGAGCTCCGTATCCGAGCCCCAGGGGCCGGCACAGCACACTCAGCCCTGGGGAGCTCCCTCGGGTCCCCAAACCTGCAGATGCTCCAGTGCCTTCCACAGAAGGTCGGTGTTTGCCCAGAACCTGTGCACACCCGCCCGTGTACTTCCAAACGCAGGTGCTGTGCAGAGTTGTTTTCCTACAGTGCCAGATGGGGGTGGGGGGAGTCTACGCAGGCTCTACATGGGCACCTTTGCTCCTGCAAGCACACCTGAGCCGTGTTTGGTTGGATGCAGACCCAGCACTGCCGAGGCCTAGAGAGTGCCATGTGTCACTTCAGGCTGACGCCTGGGCTGCCGTGTCACCCCCGCTATGCCTCTGGGCTGTGTGGAACCACAGAACTGTCTGACAGCCACCAGGCCACGGACTCAGCACAGGCACTGGGAGCTGGTGAGGATCGGGAGGGAGGGAGGGGCCGTGCCTTCCCGGCCAGAGACGAGCCTGCTTAGCAGCCCCCTCCCCGCCACCGCACTCTCCATGCCAGTCAAGAGGACTCGGCACGCAGCCAGGCTGTGCCAGCATCGTCCGTGGGAGCCTTCCTCTCCCTCTCTTTTTTCTTTCTCTCTCCCCTCTACCTTCTGGCCACAGACCACAGAGCTTCAGCGTCCCAGTCCCTACCAGAGTCACCACCCACAGCCAAGTGTTAATTGTGCACCCACTGTGTGCCAGCCACGGGGGGTGGGGGGGGCAGACACATCCCAAACCCAGGCCCTGCCTTTGACAGGTTTCTAGGGGAAGGGCACGAAGGACTGACGGAGCCTGGAGCCGGGACTGCAGCACCAGTGGCCCGGTTTAACCCTCAGGGCAGCCCAGCTGGGAGGCTGAGCAGGGGGCAGCTCAGACGGGGAGCTGTCTCCACGTTGAGACACATCGTGTCCCCTGCAGAAGCCACACAGAACAGGGGGCACACTCGGGGCAGAACCCTGGACCTGGGGGTAAAGGAAGTGGGGAGTCCCTGTCTCCCCTCTCAGCCCCCAACCCGTCTCTGTCCACACTAATCCTCCTCCACTCCAACCCGCCAGTGCCCCACCATTCATTCATCCATTCATTCAGCCCCAGAAAGCACCACTCAGCCCTTCACCACGCCAGGGGCGTCATGGTTATCCCCATCTCACAGAGCAGGAAAGTGAGACCAGGAGGGTTTGATCGTAGGTGGGGGGGGGGGGGGGACAGCCCAGGGCTGTCCAGGGGGAAGCCTCCTGAGCCACCTTCCCACAGGGGGCCTCTGTCTGCTCTGCCCCCAGTCCCTGGCTGTCCCTTAGAAGATCGCACAGCCCGGCCCCTCCTTCCTCTCCACCCCACACCCCGCTAAGGGCCGCGCCTGCCTCCCGTGGCAAGGACACTTATCTCCATCGCTGGGCGGGCGGGCAAAGGCAGGCAGAGGATTAATTAGCAGTTTGCTGAGGGCTTTGAAGATTGAAAAGCAGCCTTCAAGTGGCAGCTATTATCCTAAGCCACACGTGGGAAATCGTGAAATTCCAGGTTCCAAGTGAGGAGCCGAATCCTTTAACAAGGTGATAAAGGAAGGGAGAGAGGGGCTCACTCTCCTCTTCCCTCTGCAGCTCCAAGGGTCAAGGGCTCCCAGCTGACCTGGGCCAGTGACCTCCCCGGCCCCCCGGGACCCCCAGGCAAGTGGAAGTGTTGAAAGGGGCAGGGCTGGGGGTAAGGAGCCAGGTTTCTTGTCCATTCCTGACCTTGCGGGGGTCCAGCTCTCCTGGAGCTTACTTGACCTTGGGAGTTGATGTATGTCATTCCACGCAGCATGGGTGTCCTCAGAGGAGGGGCCTTGCCTTGCGCCACGGGGTCCCCAGCACTGAGCACCGATCAAGTGCCCGCGACTACTCGTGGCCCGAGAGCTGAGCTTGGTGCTGGTTTCCTGGGTTCCTGGACTCCAGGGATGCAGTCTGTCCTTACCCGTCCCCTCAGGGAACGTCATGGCTGGCCTGGCCGGGGAGTGCACACACACACACACACACACACCACACACATACACACAATACACACAATACACATACACACCACACACACACCACACACATACAATACACATGCACACCACATACACAAACACACCACACACATGCACATAATGCACACCCACACCTCACACACACCATACAACATACACATACACACCATACACATGCACACAATACACACCCACACCCCACACTCACCATACAACACACATACACACAATACACATGCACACCTCAGATACACACACCACACACTCCATACACATCATATACCATACACACCTTACACACATACACACACCACACACATACACACAATACACATGCACACCACACACATACACAAATACACATGCACACCACACACACACCACACACATCAATACACATGCACACCACACACACCACACACACATACACACAATACACATGCACACCACACACATACACAAATACACATGCACACCTCACACACACCACACACATCAATACACATGCACACCACACACACCACACACACATACACACAATACACATGCACACCACACACATACCACACACATGCACACAATACACACCCACACCTCACACACACCGTGCAACACACACACAATATACATGCACACCTCACATACAAAAACACACCACACACTCCATGTACATCACATACCACACACCTTACACATACATACACACCACACACATACACACAATATGCACGCACAGTTCACACACATGCACATCACACACTATACATACCACACACACATATACATGCCATGCACACATTACACATGCATACCTCACACACATACATACACCACATACTCACATACACATACCACACACATGCACACTACATACACATCACATGCACTCACACACCCTACACACATATATATCCACACAGAACCCACACATAGACATTATACACACTACATACATACATGCACACATACCACACACACCCCATACACCTCATACACACACATCACACATACACACCTCACACACATATACACACCACACACACAACACATGCATACACACCACACACACAGGTCATACACACACATACACATCACCCACACATAATACATACAACACATGCCACACACATACACAACACACGTAGTATATACATACACAACATACACATCACACACACCACACACATACACACACCACACACATCACATGCACACCATACACACACATATACACACAAACCACACACCACACGCACACACCACACAATTCCCCAGGGGCAGCTGTCACCATGAAAAAGGTCCCCTCAGGGTCTGCACACCAGGCTGTCTCCCACCCTGGGCCCAGCGTTCCCTAGAGCTGGGGTCGCACAGAAACCCCGGGTGGCAGCAACCCAGTGATTATAAAGTGCAATTGGCCAAGTTGTCCATGGCACGGATTTCAGAGAAGTCCCCTCAGAACTGAAGCTCAGCCTCAGCTTCCCCTTAGACAAGTTCCCTCTACCTCTCTGGGCCTTGGCTTCCTCGCCTGTGGCATGGGGACCAGGATAGGACCCGGACACACCAGGTTGCCCTGAGGCTGACCGAGCTCCTCCCTGCAAGGCACTGAGAACAAATTGCAGGTAGAATTTAACAGAGCTGAGAGCAGTCAATTAGTGATTGCTCGTATTACTATAAGTAATACTGTGTTCTCTTTGCTGCTGCCTGAAGTTGCTGTAACCCTTTCACTGTGGGAGGGTGGGGGTGGGGCGGAGCAGGTGCCACCTGGGCTGTCCTGTATCTGCTAAGTCCTGGGGTCCCAACAGCACGTAGCAGGTGTGCAGAACCCCCACTCAGCGTCACATTTGTTCTTCACAAGCTTGAAACCCAGAAAGCTGGGTCCTGTCACCCCGGCCCCCATTTACAGATGAGAATGTTGAGGCACAGAGAACAGGGAGCCGTGTCCAGCAAGCCAGCTGGGCAGGGCGGCGTGCAGATTTGAACACAGATGAGCAATCATTGTGCAGGCGAGAACCGTGTCTTGAACACCAGGCGCCAGGAAAGGGAGCGTGCAAACACAGACAGGTTCCCTACCCTTCCAGAGCTGGCGTTGTAATAAACAGAAGGCAAATAAACAAATATCACCGCTTGTGGTCAGGCTGCAGATCAAGCAAACAAGCAAGATTCAGTGATCCAGAGAAGCGGTTCTTTGAAGAAAACTTCTCTGAGGACGTATGAGCTGAGTCCTGCAACGAGAGGGGCCAGGAACCAGCAGCCTTCCACTGCTCCTGGCTGCCTCGCTGCTCATTCTTACTACAATGTAAGTGGCCGACTGCAGGTCTGAGCCTGGGAACAACATCTTGTTCCGGGAAGGGAAGAAGGAATCTGCGGTCAGTATGGGGACCCTAAGGGAAAGGGGAGGTGGTGCTGGAGAAGGAGAGGATTTGACTGGGCAGGGGAGCAAACACTAAGGACTTGGCTAAACTCAGAAATCCGGAAACCCAGGCTTGCTGGTCCAGGGAGGCAGTGCTGGTCCTGGGAGCAGGGAGGTGGGGAGAAGTCTTCTTAACCAGAGCGGATGGAGGTAGTGCTGCCCAGCAGGTGCCCCAACAGGGAGGCCCCTGCTCCTTTCTTCTCCCAGCCATGCACCTGCCCACAGCCCTAAGGAGTCCCTGCCGTGGGCCCCACACTCTTCTCAGAGAATTAAGCCTGCAGCGGCAGGTGCCTGGAGGCCCCGTGTGCAGGGAGGTGCAGGAAGCCGGAGGACTGCCGGTGAGCATCCGACCGCCGGTTCTAGGGAAGCGGACGGCCGGTGGGGAGCATTTGCTCGCGCTCCTGGTGGTGCAATGCTGCTTGCACGTGAGCGGCTCCGCGACCCGGCTCACTGCCGACCCAGCCAGGCAGAAGCATTTGCTTGTAGGAAGGGGAGGAGGGTGCAGCAGCAGGTGCCTGTGGGCCTTGGAGGCAGGCTGGGATGTCACCGCTCAGTGGCTTTTGTATGGATCCTGACTTCTGGCCTCTCTCACATCGCCCCACCCGCCTCAGGGTTCCTGGTGTTAGGTAGCAAGGAGAGAGTGAACTCGGCATTGCTGGTCTTCCACCTGCAGAAAGAGGGTGGGAGCCTGGGAGCGCCTCTGGGTCCCTCCCCCGGGGGCAGGCCTCAGGCTCCCCATCCCTTCCTGCCTGCAGTCCTGCTGGGCAGTCCGATAGCCCTGGGTGACCTTGGCCTGGGGGACAGCTTGTCATTCCCTTCTCAGAGGAGGCTGGAGCAGGGGTGAGGGTCAGGGGAGGGCACACAGGAGGCTCGGCTGCTCCCAGGCAGGTATGCAGGGCTATTGTTTGAACTGGAGTTGGGGGGGGACCTTCAACCCCCACACTGCCCGAGACAGGCCTGGCACCAGCCCCAAGGCCATCCTAGTCCCCTTAGTCTCACCCTCTAGGTGAGGAGAGGGGTTGCAGAGGAGGAGCTAGGCCTGCACCTGGAGTTAGGAGACTGAGGCAGCTGCATCCACACAGCTGTGAGACTGAGGGTCCTCACTGCCCTCCCAACCCCAGTTCTCACAGAGCCGGGCAGTGACCCCAATGCAGTCCTTGACCTCTAACCTCTGAGAGTCAAGAAGGTCATGCCCCAGGGGAAAGTGAGCAGAATCCTCCAGTGGTGGTCTCGGACTAGGGTTGTGGGGCTGGAGTGCAGAGCTAGGGGTGTGGCCTGGGGGTGCAGGCTGGGATGCGGACTGGGGTACGGGCTAGGGTGGAAGATGGGCTATGTGGGGAACCTCCAGGAGCTTTGACTTCCAGGATCAGAATCTGTGAACTCCATCTGTGCTCAGGTGTGTTTCCGGGGTTAATTCTGAGGTCATTTTTTATAAAGTTTTTAAAATAGACTCTACTTTAAAAAAATATTTATTTACTTACTTGAGAGGCAGAGTTACAGAGAGAAAGGGAGAGACAGAGAAAGAGGTCTTCCATCTGCTGGTTCACTCCCTAAATGGCCACAATGGCCAGAGTTGAACTGATCCAAAACCAGAAGCCAGGAGCTTCTTCTGGGTCTCCACATGGGTGCAGGGGCCCAAGTAGAGAGCTGGATGAGCCGAGGAGCAACCAGGAACCAGCGCCCACATGGGATGCCGACACCTGGAGGTGGAGGCTTAACCTACTACTACACCACAGCGCTGGCCCCTTGATTTTTATTTTTATTTTTTAAGAATTTAAGAAGGCCAGCGCCGTGGCTCACTAGGCTAATCCTCCGCCTTGTGGCGCCAGCACACAGGGTTCTAGTCCCGGTCGGGGCACCGGATTCTGTCCTGGTTGCCCCTCTTCCAGGCCAGCTCTCTGCTGTGGCCAGGGAGTGCAGTGGAGGATGGCCCAAGTGCTTGGGCCCTGCACCCCATGGGAGACCAGGAGAAGCACCTGGCTCCTGCCATCAGATCAGCGCAGTGTGCCGGCCGCGGCGGCCATTGGAGGGTGAACGAATGGCAAAGGAAGACCTTTTTCTCTCTCTCTCTCTCTCACTGTCCACTCTGCCTGTCAAAAAAAAAAAAGAATTTAAGAACAGCTTTGGAGTTCACAGCAAAGTTGAGTGGAAGATGCAGAGGTTTCCCATATGCCTTTGCTTGCACCCCACCGTCCGCACACACTCCCTGTTCTCAACACAACCCCTCACCACAGAGCACGCTTGTTAGAGCTGAGAACCTGCACCCACATCCCATTTCCTCTGGGAGCCCACAGCTCACTTTAGGGCCCACTCTTAGGGCTGAATGTTCTACGGATTTTGTCGAATGCATGGTGACGTCCACCCACCCCATGGTACCATCCGGAGGAGCTGCACCGCCCCAGATGGCCTCTGTACTCTGCCTGTTCCTCCCTCCCTTCCCCCAACTGCTGGCCACTACTGATTTTTTTTCCCGGACTGCAGAGTTTTGCCTTTTCCAGAAGGCCGTGTGGTTGGAGTGAGGGTTGGTAGCCTTTTCAGGTTGATTTCTTCCACTTAGCACTATGCATCGAAGGTCCTTCTGTGTCTCTTTGTGGTTTAACAGCACCTATGGTTTTTTGTCGCTGAATAATGTTCCGTGCCCGGATGCACCCCAGTGTTTATCTGTTCACGACTGAAGGACATCTGAGTCCAGGTTTTGGCAATGATGAATATAAAGCTGCTTTAAACCTTCAGATGTGAGAGTCTTTTTTAAAGATGTATTTGTATTTATGTGAAAAGCAGAGTGACAGAGAGAAAGAGAGAGAGAGAGAGAGAGAGCTCTCCCAACTTCTAGCTCACTCCCCAAAAGCCTGCAATAGCCATGGCTGGGCCAGAGGCTCAATCTGGGTCCCCCACGTGGGTGGTAGGGACCCAAGTACTTGAGCCATCACCTGCTGTTTTCCAGGTTATGCATTAAAGGGGAAATGGAACCAGGAGCAGATTCGGGACTCAAATCTAAGTACTCCTCCTATATGGGATGCAGGTGCCCCACGCAGGGTCTTTTTGGTTTTAATCAATTAATTTATTTGAAAGGCAGAGCTCTCCCACATGGGTGCAAGGGCCCAAGCACTTAGGTGTCCAACACCTGCTTTCCCAAGCCATTAGCAGGGAGCTGGATCAGAAGTGGAGCAGCTGGGACTCGAACCGGCGCCTACATGGGATCACAAGTGATGGCTTTACCTGCTATTCCACAACGCCGACCCTAGCCCTTGCCCAAGCAAGGTCTTAACCACTACACCAAACACCCCAGCCCCCTAACTAGTGTTTAAACTGCCCGGCCCCTGGATGTAAGTTTTCAGCTCATTTGGGTAAACCAAGGGGTGTGATTGCTGGATTGTCATGGTGCTGTTCTTCATTATGTCCCAACCTCAGCCACCCTCAGCTACAAGACTGCAAAGGCAGACACTAAATTTCTCTGTCTCCAAGACTTATGCATGCCAGGTCATCGATACACATCCATCGCAGTGAAAAATGCGAATAGACCATCACAGAGCTCAGGGTTTCCAGGGAACTTGAAGTTTCGTATCATTTCACTCTTTGCAACAAGGGTGATTCAATAAAACCACAGTCAGATGAGGACCGAAACTGCCTGCGAAAGGTTTCCTCTAAACATTCCACACACCCAAGTCCTTGGCCAGATACTGATGCCTGCATGGGGTTTCCAGACAGATGTGCAGTGGCTGGGGGTGCAAGGGCAGGGACCCAGGCTGGGCACCCATGGTTCTGAGCTGGGCCTAGTCCCTTTCCTGCGTGGGGTCTCAGGGCCCACCAATGAAGCAAACACAGGGGTTACACCAGCTGGCCTCCAAGTTCTTTCAAGCAAAACTGTCTTAGGGACCCCTACCAGGTAACACCCCGATCCCCACCCCCGCCTCGGCCCCCCACCCTCTGGGGACACCAGAGGCTGACAAGGTGACAAGGCAGCTGTGCAGCAAGAACCTGAGGTCCCAGTCTCCGGGTGCCCGGCAACAGGAAGGGGTAGGAGCACCCTTTCCCGGGGGTACCCCTTTGCCTTTGTAACTGTTCCTTTTAGCATAGTGATCCTAAGAATATTCACTGAGCACTTACCGTGTGCCGGCACTACCGTGTGTGTTCTTGGTATTGGCTTAATTCTTAATTCTCCATTTTTGGGGGTTGGGGTGTGGTGGGAAGATGTATTTACTTATTTGAAAGCAGAATGACAGAGAGAGAGGCAGACAGAGAGAGAAAGAGAGAGATCTTCCATCTGCTAGTTCACTCCCCAAATAGCTGCAGTGGCTGGGGCTGGGCCAGGCCAAAGCCAGGAGCCTGAAATTCCATCCCAGTCTCCCATGAGGGCCACAGGGACTCGAATATTTGAGCCATCATCTTCTTCTTCTTTTTCTTCTTCTTTTTTTTTTTTTTTTTTTTTTGACAGGCAGAGTAGACAGTGAGAGAGAGAGACAGAAGAGAAAGGTCTTCCTTTTCTGTTGGTTCACCCCCCAGTGGCCTCTGCGGCTGGCACACTGCGCTGATCCGAAGCCAGGAGCCAGGTGCTTCTCCTGGTCTCCCATGCGGGTGCAGGGCCCAAGCACCTGGGCCATCCTCCACTGCCTTCCCGGGCCACAGCAGAGAGCTGGCCTGGAAGAGGAGCAACCGGGACAGAATCCGGCGCCCCGACCGGGACTAGAACCCGGGGTGCCGGTGCCGCAGGCAGAGGATTAGCCTAGTGAGCAGCGGCACTGGCTGCCATCATCTACCTCTTCCCAGACTCACTGGCAGGGAGCTGAATCAGATGCAGAGCTGTCAGGATTCAAACCAGCGCTCCAATATGGATGCATACTGTCCCCTGAAATGACTTCAGCCACTGCCTCACAACCTATCTGAATGAATCTCACAGCTTGTCGGAAGGTCAGAGTGCCACCAAAACCCAAAAAGGGATGCAAGGAGAGAGGGCCAGAGTGATGGGGCCAGGAGGGGCTGACTTCAGTAGGAAGTAGGGTGGCCAGGTTATGCCTTGGGGGAAAGTGAGGAGCAAGAGGAATCTAGCCAAGCGGATTTCTGGGGATAGAACCTTCCAGACAGAAGCATCAGCCAGAGAAGGACTGTTGGGGGGGTGGGGGGGTCTGGCACAGGGGTGTGGGCAAGGAGGGACGAGGCTGAGGACAACAGGGCAGATCACGGCAGCCATGTAAAGATTTGGGCTTTTTTCGGCTGGGAGCTCAGAGCTGGGGGCTAGGTGCCAGACTCGGCAGCCCTGCAGGGGGCCTGTGGGGAAAGGGGAGATACCGGGTCTGCTGCTTCCCCAGGTAGGCTAGAGATGCTGGGGCCACCCAGAGGTGGAAAGCACCCCACCCCGCCCCGCCCTGCCTCCGGGCTGCGTGGGTCCCGTCCCAGTTCCGCTTTGCTTTACCGTCAGTGGCACAAGGGGGGGATAGCGTGTTGCACCCTGAGGCTGACCTCCCCGGCACTGCACTTAAAGAGGAAGCAGGCGGAACCACCGCCCGAGCATCCCCAAACCCTGCCCAGGCTCTGGGGAAGTGGCTCCTCTCCCTGTCATTGGGACTGCGCGCGCGCTTACCCAGGGAGCCAGGTGGGGGTTGCACGCAAGATCCCTCCTGGAAGCCCTGGAAGTGGCCCCTAGGTCTGGGTAACTGAGTCCTGGTGTGCAGTCACCAGCTGCCTGCCGTTGTCACGCCGGGTCTGCTCCAGGGCTTTGACCGCATCTGCTTTAGAATGGGGACAGCGACAAGGTCTGCTTTTGGTGCAGCTGCTAAGATCCTGCTTAGGACATCAGCATCCCGTGGTGGACGCCTCAGGTCTGGGCTCTGCTTCTCATTCCAGCTTCAGACTCGCCCCCTGCCACCCACAAGGCAGACCTGGATGGAGCCATGTGTTCCTGACTTCAGACTGGCCTGGCCCTGGCTCTTTAAGGCATTTGGGGAATGAACCAGCAGATGGAAGATCTCTGTCTGCTTGCCTCTGGCTCTGTCTCCCCGCCATTTCAACAAATAAAATGAATATATACTTTTTCATAGGGACAGCGGTGTGTGGCCAAAGAGAGCATGGATGTGAACACCACTTTATAAACTGCACAAGGTCAGAAAATGAGTGCTCACGGCACAGCGGGAAGCGACCCACACATGCCCAGCTGGACAGGAGCGCAGGGTAAGGGCAGCAAACACCAGGACCCCAGAGAATCCAGAGGGAAAGGGGCTGGGACTGTGACAATCCAGGTCAGGCAGGAGGGAAGAGCATGGGCACAGGCTCAGAGCTAGGGGAGGGTTCCGGATGGCAGAGTGGCACCCTGGCTGCTGGGAGGGACAGAGCCGCACTGCTAGGGCCCAGCTGAGCCGGCCCAGGTCCTCCCGCCCCCCTGTAGTCCAGGTCTGCAGGGGGAAAGGCAGATGGCAGGGGGCAGCCAGCGAGGGTGGGCGCCCGCTCCCCTCCCCCAAGCCTCCCTCCCGCCCAGCCCTTGGAGCCCAGAGACCTGTTTGTTTTCCTTGTCAAGAGGGGAGCCCTGCCCTTTCTGAGATTGCTGCTGGGGAAGGAGCGAGAAATGTCTGCTTGTGCTGCTGCCTGCATTTCCAGCTATTGACACAGACTCTGACAATGAAAGCAAAGGCCAGGAGAGGCAGAGACAAGGTGGCTGATTAAAATGTTCTTCCCGGGGGTTGTCTAGCCCTGCCCTGGCCAGGCTGGCAGGAAAACCCGGGCTGGAGCCTTTGCTGCGGGCCTGAGACCCCCAGGCACTCACAGGTGGCTGGAAGCCATTGAGTTTCCGTGGCCCAGCCGCAACCCTGCAGAGCCAGCTTCCAAACCCACCACCTCTGCTTCATTCCTCCCTCAGCAACCAAGCCACAAGACACAGGTTCCTAAAATGGGGCAAGAATGTGTATCTTCTTTGTGGGTTTGTTCTGGGTCAAATTCTAGAAAAAAAAAAAAACAAGACTCTGAGATGGAGCTGGGTTGCCAGCCAAAACATAGGATGCCCAGTTACATTTGAATTCCAGATAATTGTGGGTTTTTTCTTGTAAATGTAGCCCGTGCAATATTTGGGAAACAGTATGTCCATATTTCATATTGCAATTGTTTAAACGAAAGTCAAGTTCAGCCGGGGGTCTTGTACTTGGTTTGCACACTCTGGCAGCCGGAAGTGGAGGATGTTCCCTGGCAGGGTGGGGGGGTTTGGAAAAGTGCTCTCAGTGTTGGCACCTGTGTGGGGAAGCAGAAGGGGGCAGAGAGAGAAGCAAGGGTGATGATGTCACACAAAAGCCTCAGGGACCCCATGCATGACCCAGTGAGCAGCTCTGAAGGTGGGGACTGGAGCCCTGGCCTCTCCATCCCACCCCTCCTCAGAAGCTGGCTCGCATGGGGAGGGGCATGACCTCAGCGAGGTGGCTGTCTCCACCAAGGGCCATTCTGTGAGGGGAGCTCCCGGCTATGGGCTCCCAATATAGCCTCTAGCCACGGCATGGGGGCTTCAGTTCTAGGGAGGGGCGTGGTCTGGGCAGCAGTATCCACGCCAGCCGTGACCCTGTGCTTAGGCAATTTGCTGCAATGGTTGTATAAACAGCTGGCCACAAGCCTGACCCTACCAGGCAGTGATTCCCCTATCCCTCAAAGAAAGGTCAGGTCACTGAGCCTGATGGCCATCGGCAAGGCCATCAGCCATCCAGGGCCACACACCTGTGTTCCCAGAGCCCCAGTGTGAGTGGGCCTTACCCAGCCTCGGGCCTGTGAATCCTGACTGACATGGCCCTAGGAAGATGGCCGTGGAAACTTCACTCTTCCTGTCTGTCTGGCCTCTCTGAGCCACAAGTCTGCAGGTAATTAGGCTACAGGGGGCTGGGCTGGGCTTTGGCCAACAGGGTGTCCCTACGTGCCCAGCGTGGGGGTGGGCAGAGCCTGGATCTGTCTGCCAGGTTCTGCAGGTTTGGGCTCAGAGGGGAGGGTGGCTGCAGGCAGGTGGCAGGGGCTGCCTCTCTGCATTTGGCCCTGGCTGGCTCCAGATGAGCAATCCATGCCCTGCCCCCCATACACACACACACACACATCCGCGTCCAGAGGGCAGCCACCCACCCCTGCCTCCTCATCTTTCCAGGACAGCTCAGGGTCTCTGCAACTGACACCGACTTCCAGCATTCGAGCCTCCGAATCCCAGCTTCCTTTTTTTCCTTGTCTCCCACTAATGTGAGCCATCCGAGCATTTACGTGAGCTGAGAATCTGGCTTTAGGTAGAAAAGCATCCAAGCTGGAATTCAGAGAGAGGGAGAGAGAGGCTGGGGAGTCTGAACACATTGAGACAAAGCACTTGACATGTCCCCATGCGCTCAGAGCCACTAACAGTCACGGAAGGCTTGCTGCTAGCCCGTGTGCTTCGCTGAGTCCTCACACCTGTGAGCAAGGCACTGTCATCACCCCCAATTTACAGGTCAGGAAACTGAGGCTTGGCAGAACAGTAGGAGCGTCAGGATCCCAAGGGATGTCTGGCTAGCACGAGCACGAAAGCCCCTCACTAGGTTAAACAGCCCCATCTGTCTACGCACAGGCCGAGGGCGAGCAACGCAGCTGTCCAGAACACCACTGATGTTAGGAAACAGGTGAACACGGAGCAAAGACAAAATGCACCTACAGCCACAGTCAGGCTGAGATTGGCCCCGGCAGAAGTTTGCCAGAAGAAGCAGGAATGGCGGCCTGGGTGCAGGTGGCAACCTCTCTCTCTCTCTCCCGTGTAACTGTAGGGAAAAATCTCAGAGCATAAAGTCACGGTCTTGATTATCTGCAGGTGTCCTGTTTAGTGGCAGTAAATGGATGTGCAAAGTTTCTCATCTTGGAAAATGGAAATGCTCCACCCATAGGGCGACTTGCCACGCGCCCCTCCCCTGGTCCCTACAGCCACTGTTCTCTTGTCTGAAACCAGGAGCCAGGAGCCTCTTCCGGGTCTCCCACGCAGGTGCAGAAGCCCAAGGACTTGGGCCATCTTCTACTGCTTTCCCAGGCTACAGCAGAGAGCTGGATAGGAAGTGGAGCTGCCGGGACTTGAACCGGTGCCCATATAGGATGCTGGCACTGCAGGCAGTGGTTTTACCCATTATGCCACAGTGCCGGCCCCACAAATATCCCTTTGATAGTCTGTTTTTAATTCTTTTGGATATACATCCAGAAGTGGGATTGCTAGATTATATGCTAATTCTATTTTTTAATTATCTTTTTTTTTTTTAATTTGAGATACAGAGTTCCCATCCAGTAGGTTACCCACCAAATGCTCCCAGCCAGAGCCAGGACCCAAGAACTTAATCCAGGCCTCCCCTATGTTTAATAGGAACCCAACTAACTAAGCAATCAGCACAGCATCCTGGGGTCTGCACCTGCAGAAAGTTGGAGCCAGGAGCTGAGACATGAGCCGGAACCAGGCACTGATCACCAGCACTCTGACATGGGACACGCTTATCCCAATTGGTGTCTTCACCCCCATGGAATCATTGTGTTAGCAACCACCACACTGCTCTCCATGGCTCGCATTCCCATCCACAACCACAAGGGCCCCAGTCTCCCCACAGGCCCCTCAACCTGCACAATCACTTGCTTCAAAAGTGGCAGCTGTTATGATTTGCATAATAGTTGGAACATCCTCCAGAGGCCTATGGATTGGGGGCCTGGTCCCCAGAGTTCATGGGTGTAAGGTGCAGACTTGATCTAACTCTGGTATGCAGAGCTGGGCCCCTGGGGAGGTCTTTGCATTGTGGTGGGGAGGCTTGCCTGGGGAAGGTGCTTCTCCTAAGAGGATTGGTTGTCTCCACCAAGCCGTCTCTGCTTCCAGTCTCCCTGGTGACACCGCCCCCCCCCCCCCCCCCCCAGTTCCCACGTCCATCCCTGGCAGCCTCCGGCAAACGCCAGAGCAATGGGGCTGCTGGAGCCTAGACGATGAATCTCCAAACTCTAACCCCAAATAAACCATTTTCCAGCCTAGGCTGTTTCTGCCAGGCATTTTAATTAACCGTAAGGAAAAGCTGACTGATACAGTTGTCGTCCTGACGGGTGTGAGCTGATATCTCGCTGTGGTTTTGATGTGCAGTTCTCTAATAGTTAGTAAAACTGGGCATGCTTTCAGACACTCGTGGGCCATTGGTATAAGTTCCTTCGAGTCTGTTGCCTCTTATCATTGCTTGTTGTTGTTGTCAGTTGTACAAGTTCTTCCTACAGATATACAATTTTGTAAAGATTTATTTTACTTATTTGAAAGGCAGAGTTAGAGAGAGAGAGAGAGAGATCTTCCATGTACTGGTTCACTCCCCAAGTGGCCTCAATGGCCATGGTTGGGACATGCCAAATCCAGGAGCCAGGAGCTTCTTCTGGGTCTCCCACGTGGGTGCAGGGGCCCAAGGACTTGGGCCATCTTCTACTGCTTTCCCAGGTGCTTTAGCAGGGAGCTGGATCAGACGTGGAGCAGCCCGGACTTGAACTAGTGCCCATATGGGATGCTGGCGTTGCAGGCTTTACCTGCCAGCCCCCAGATATACAACTGGCAAACATTTTCTCCCATTCTGCAGGCTGCCTTTTCAGTCTGTTGAACGTTTCCTTGGGCATGCAGAAGTCGTAAGTTTGATCTAGTCCAGCTCGTCTGTCTCCCCTCTTGTTGCCTGTGCTTCTGGTGTCACGTCCACCATCACTGCCGAATCCCAGGCCATGGAGCGTCCCCTAGGCTCTCTTCTAGAAGATCCGTGGGAACGAGAGGCTGTCTCTTCTGGTCCAGGCAGGATGACAGCGGAGCAGATGGCCACCCCTAGAACCTCTGACTTCGAGAAGTCCACTGTCACCAAGATTCAGAGCTCAGAGAGCTGCGTGCCAGCCCACGACTTCCCCGTGACACTTAGCAAGGTGGTGGCTAGACGCTGAATAGGCGAGCAGGCACGTCACCTCCCCGGGCAGGCAGGGCAGGCTCTGCCGCTCTGCCTCACTGCCGCAGTCCCACCTTGCTTAGGAGCAGACGTGCTTTCATTCAGCCAGGTGGCGAGTCTGAAGTCAGCCTCTGCCAGACAGAGATGCCCAGGAGCCAGGCTGCAAAGCATGCTGGGAGCCTGAGTGGTAGATCATATGGCACACCAGAAAACCCCAGGCTCCCGCTCAGCTGGGAACAGAGCACTATTTCAATGGGACCTTCCGGGCATGAAGGAGAAGGGCGTTGGTGAGGCAGGGTGGCACCGGGTAGGGCAGTGCAGTGGTTATGGGCACAGACGCTGCAGCAGGACGTGGCTGGCAGGAAGCCAGCCTGGGTCTCCTTTTCCTGCCCCACCAAAGGGTGGCAGTGGGTCCTCTGAAGCTCCTCCCTTGCAGGCTGCTCAGCCAGTCCACAAGACCTGACCGTCCTGCCGGCTAGCTGTTGGGGCGAGTGGGGCCCTCGGCCTCGCGGGCTCCCTGTCCCAGTGGCCACTGCAGAAGAGCTGATGGGGTGCTGATGGAAGCGTACTGCCCTCCTGAGCGTGCAGAAGGCACAGGAGCTCCTGAAGGAGGCCTCATGGGGCAGCGTCCGCAGCCTTGGCTCCAAGCAGGGTGGAATTCTGGTAAGCCACGGCCGAGCCTGACTGGACAGACCCCTATAGCTCAGAAATTTCAAAACTGATATTTTAACCCCAGAACGGGTAAAAATTGGCATGCTTCTGATTGAAGCGGGGGAGGGGATCTCTCCACGTCCCCATCTTCTCCCCACCCCATCAGCAACTGAAGACCCTAGGACCCCATAAAACACAGTTGAAAACCCGACTGGCCTATGGAAAACATTCATTCCTGTGTGAGAAAACCTAAGTGCAGGGACCAGTGCTGCGGCGTAGGGGGTTAAACCACCACCTGCAACACCCTCACCCCATATGGGTGCTGCTCTCCTTTTTTATTTTTATTTATTTATTTATTTGAGAGTCAGAAGTACAGAGAGAAGGAGAGACAGAGAGATATCTTCCATCTGTTGGTTCACTCCCCAAATGGCTGCAACGGCTGGAGCTGGACAGATCCGAAGCCAGGAGCCAGGAGCTTCCTCCAGGTCTCCCACGTGAGTGCAGGGGCCCAAGGACTTGGGCCACCTTCCACTGCTTCCCCAGGCCACAGCAGAGAGCTGGAGCAGAAGAGGAGTAGCAGGGACATATGGATGCCAGCACTGCAGGCAAGGGCTTAGCCTTCTATGCCACGGCACTTGCCCGGCTGCTCTACTTTTGATCCAGCTCCCTGCTAATGCACTTGGGCCCCACACCACCTGGATGAAGCTGACTTCATCCTGGCCCAGCTCTGGCCACCGTGGGCATTTGAGGAGAACTTAATTCTGCTCTGAACTCACTATCATCCACTTGTCTGGTGTGGACAAACCCCTTAGCTCCTCTGGTTCTCAGCGTCTTCATCTGTCCCAAGGGGATGATTTCCCTGCTCTGCCTGTTGTGTTGTGACTGCAGGTTCACAGACATGAGGATAGAGTTATACAAAGAGAAGGGGAGAGAGAGAGAGAGAGAGAGAGAGAGAGAGAGAGAGAGAGGTCTTCCATCTACTGGTTCACTTCCCAGATGGCCGCAACAGCCAGAGCTGCACCGATCTGAAGGCAGGAGCCAGGAGCTTCTTCCAGGTCTCCCACGCGGGTGCAGGAACCCAAGGACTTAGGCATCTTCTACTGCTTTCCCAGGCCATAGCAGAGAGCTGGATTGGAAGTGGAGCCACCGGGTCTCGAACCGGTGCCCATATGGGATGCCAACATAGCAGGCGATGGCTTTACCTGCTACACCACAGCGCAGGCCCCACGTAGTTTTTTAATCATGTACATTTTCATGAGCTTTTGGAAAACCCTCACATGAACAGATTCCAACATCTGTTGCACCAAACTAATCTCATCTTTAAATTTCAGTTTTTGCAAATTTTTTTGAAGTTTCCTAATATAACTGGACTTTAAGCTGAAAACACAACACACATACAAAAACATAAGGTGGAGGTAGGTGTGTAGCCGGGAGATTAAGGTGTCCCACATCCCACACTGGAGTACTTGAGTTGGGCGCTCAGCTCTGGTTCCTGACTCCAGCTTTCTGCCAGTGTAGACCCTGGGAGGTGCTGATGATGCTTAAATAACTGGGTTCCTGCCACGCATGTGGGAGACCTGGACTGAGTGAGTCCCTGGCTCCCAGCTTTGCCCTGATGCAGCCCCAGCTGTTATGGGCATCTGGGGAGCAAACTAGGGACTGGGAGTGAGATCCATCTAGGCATCTCTCCATCCATCCATCCATCCATCCATCCATCCATCCATCCATCTCTCCGTCTCTGACTCGCAGGTGGGATTTACTTTGTTCGCACCTTGCTGCATTCTACAGATGTTTGGTGGGTTAGCACTCAGATAATAAATTAGGCCCCCAGGCTTTCAAAATGAGCTTTGCTGCAATTCTACTGCAACGTGCAAGTCTGCCGTTGCCGGCAGAAGCCCCTGACCCCTTCTCTCATGCCATCTTTCCATGGACTACTGAACCTGGACCTGCAGAGTCCCCAGGACCTCCTCAAGGGGCCCCTATCCCCACTCTGGCACAGCTTTCTCAGCTGAAGACCTCAGCATCCTGAAAGGCACCCCTGAGGCAGGCAAAGCATGGTCCCTCACGAGCCCACCCCTCCCGCCAATTCCACACAACCTATCCTACTTAGACCTCCACCCTGACAGCTCCCAGGACTAGGCCAACTGTAACGTGCATAACTATTTTCCGGGATGACATGGGTGCGGAGAGGGCCCAAGCTGGTTGCCCCTCCTCTAGGGGTTGCCGGTGGGGGGGGGGAGTCCCGGGACTTGTCCAGAGCCCCCCCTCCAGGGAGCCCCTTTGTCTCCACGCTAGGATATTGTGAACTAGTGGCACAACCTTTAAATGGTGTAAGCTCCACACAAAGCAGGAACCCAGAGCTAGCTGGCTTTATGTTTCTAGCAGAGAGGTTTGGCTGGGACTAGGGAAAAGATAGTGGGCTTTGGAGACAGAGGCTGTGGGTTCAACAGCCAGCCTCCTCTGTCCCCGGACAGGTGACATGTCCCTGCTGGTGCGGCAGCTTCTCCGTCTGCAGGAGAGGTGCACATCAGATGAGATCGCGCACACAGGGTCCTGCCCCTTCAGGGGCATAATTCTGTGTGGCAGGGCTGTTCCGAGCAGTGCTGGCTGTCTGAAGGCCTCTGCAGCCTGTCCCTGCTAAATGGACGCTCACCCTGCGTGCGTCATAGCAACCAAAGACGTCTCCAGGGATCGCCCAATCTCCCACTGCAAACCGCTGGTAGAAACAAACACCTAATCAGCTGTTCCCTATCAATTGTATATATGTGACAAACGTGGACTGAATGGATAGAAAGCTGACAGCGGCTTTGGAAGTGAAAATCAGAAATAGCCTCTCCTCTCTCCTCCCCCCATCACACCATCAAAGACCAGGTGTGCTTGGCCAGAGTCCTGCCCCAATCGCCCAGGCTGAGCCCGAGTGCCCCCCACTCCACCAGCCTGGATGATTCGATTCTGGCAGCACGGGCCTCCACCCTTGTAAAGTTGGATGCATTAATACCAGCAAAATATTTCTTAATCTCCTAAGCCTCCGCTTTGAATCCTTAAAAAGGAAAGAAAGAAACGGCACAAATCTCTTAATTAGGAGGGTCCAATCACTTCGATAAATATTTACCCGGTCCAGCATGAGGTATGGAAATCCCGGGCCATTAGTCAATAGAGGTCGCGGAGCTGTACCTTGGGAACTGCAGGAGGCAGGAAGCTCCGGTTTGCAGGAGGTGTGGGGAGGCGGCTTGCAGCCTCCTGCGGCTGCTGTTGCTAGAGACAGGGGAACAAGCACTCCCCACGCAAGGCCACTCTGCAGCCAGCCCTCTGTGCTGTGGCCGAGATGGACACCCGCGCCTCATTGAACATCACCGCCTGGTCGTCCACCTTACACAGCCATCTGGACAGAGGTGGTGGCCTCCTCTACTACTTGGGCCATGGAGCAAACCGCTGTCTCCCCCGGGCTGGGCATCCTTGCTCCTGTCTGGACAACTCTCCCTCCCTTCCGTTCCATCAGACACAGGGCCTCCCCCTGTAGGCAGCTCCCCTGACTGGCAATGCCTACACTTTCTTCTAGGCAATGCTATTTCCCTGAGGTCTCTAGTGCCCATGTTCAGCCTAGAATCGAGGGCAGTCCCAAAGCCAAGGACTTCTCATAGATTCCCGTGGGTTTTCTGGAAACTCTTGCCAGGTAAGCGATCAAGTGCTGTTTGCTCCCATTTTACAGATGCACAAACTGAGAATCCCGAGGGGATCTCGTCTCAAATCTTGTAGCTCCCCAGGCCTCCTGATGCTCAGACTGCTCAGTAGATTCTTTTCCCCTGACCTCAGAAGCCTTCACAGGTCTCTCTCTCTCTCTCTCTCTCTCTCTCTAATACTTATTTATTTATTTATTTGAGAAAGGTAGAGTTGCAGAGACAGGGAGACATACATGGAGAGCTGGTTCAGTCTCCAAATGCCAGGGCTGGGTCAGGCTGAAACCAGGAGACTGGCTCTCTCATATGGACAGCAGGGGCCCAAGCACCTGGGCCATGTTCCGCTGCTTTCCCAGGAGCAGCAGCCGGGAGCTGGATCAGAAGCAGAGCAGTCGGGACTCAAACCAGTGTTCATATGGGATCGGCTTAACCCACTGCACTGCCAAGCCAACCCCTCAGAGGCATCTTTCACTGGAGCTTGCAGTGGGAGTGGGATGGAGGCAGGGGAGCACTTAGCTCTCTTTCTCAGAGAGCAACAACACCTTGACATTGGGAAAAAACAAACAAAAAAAAAGAAGCCAAGGGAGCAGAAGCTCCCAGGGCAGGCGCAGGGGAAAGAAACGGCTTTGTCACAAGCGTCCGTTCTCTGCACACAGGGACTTCCGCCCATCCTTCTGGGCTGAGCTCAAACTCCACCCTTCCAGGACAATCTCCAAGAATCCCCCTCCTCACGGTCCTGCTGCTCCTTAGAATGAGACTGCGACATATATCACTGCTGCTTGGGACTCGTCTTCCCAGGAACCCACCAACTCCCTCGTGGTGGCCTCTACCCACCCCTGTGGTCCCCAGGGCTCGATTTTGAATTGCCCTCTCTTCCTACCTGCAGCCCCACACTTCGGGCGTCCCTGGGCTGCAGGTCATCTGACCTCAGGTGCCTGAGAGCTCGGAGGATGGACACTGGTACCCCTACCTGGGCTTGGCCACACAGTTTTAGGCTACGACTGGGGCTTCTTCCTGTGGCCGGGACGCTAGCCACTCAGACCCCCGGGCGGTTCCACATCATCTTGGCGGCCACCACAGCTAACTGCTATTGATTACTTAATGTGCCAGGTTCTGTACTAAGTACATCCCATGCATTATCCCCATCGATCCTCAGAGCGATCCTCAGAGGGACAGGATGGTTATCACCACTCTACAGATGAGGACGTGGAGCATGGAGGCTTCAGCCTGAAGAGTTCCCCCAAGGTCACCAGGGCTTGGGCCAGCCAGAGAAGTTGGGAGGCCCTGGGGAGAGCCTCCGCCTCTCCAGGCTGACTCCACAGCCTCCCCCCCCCCCCCCGCCAGATTCCTGTAGTGCCAGCAAAGCCAGTGTTTACAAGGAGCCTGGGTGCTGGGTTCAAGTTTGTGAGTCACTGAAGTGACTGTGGGCACATGCTTGTCCCCCTGTATATTGTCTGCTCCGTCTGGAAAATGGGGGTGATACCATGGCCCCACTGCCTTCACCCTGGGAGGACTAAACTGGTTCACATCTGTCCCGCACTTAAGGCAGCCTCTGGGACAGTGTAAGACCCTTTCTGGAGTGTGCTAAACAAAGGAAACCCCCTCCCTCCCTCTTGCTGTTGGGTGGGGTGCTTGATTGTGGAGGGAGGGCTGGAATGACTGGTGGTGGGGGCATTGGGGGGCAGAATACACAGATCATGAGGAGAAAGCCCAAGAATTGGAGTAATCTTGTACAATCACCTCTTTGGACAGCTCCAGAAGCCTCCCCCACCCCCAACCCAAAGCCAGTGCAGGCTCTAGGGAGGGAGGGAGGGAGGGGAGTGGGGGGTCTGTGACCTGGAGCCCCACCCACGGCTCTGTTCTCAGTTGCTGGCACAGAAGCCAGGAGGCTGGCCAGAGCACGGCCCTTTAGGAGGGCCGGCATATATTAGCACTCATCTAAAGTGCTTGGCAATGATTTTTAAAGAACCAGAAGAGTGGCTCTTAGGGCTGGCCGACAGCTGCCCACCCACCACCCTGCACCCCAAAGAGGGGGCGGGGCTGGGGAACCTGGGCTCTCTAAATCCAGGCCGGGCTTTCCGCCTCACCCGCGTGACTTTTTTTTTTTTTTTTTTTTTTTTTTTTTGTTTAATGTGCCAGGAATTCCTCTCCCACGTGGGGTGGACTCGGAGGTACTCAATTAAGCAGCCAATGAAAAGTCAGCGCTCCGGTAGCAAATGACCCTGACACTTCTTGTAACATAAACAGTTGAAACGTTTCCAATTAGAACTGGAGACAGAGACGTTTGAACTCGCTCTCTGCTCCCTCCTTCTTTAAAATAATTGTCAAGCGCTCTGGACAGGGTGTTGTATACATGTCCCCCCAGCCCTTTCTCCAGCATAAAAGCCTATGTATTTTCCCCCCTGCATTTTCTAGTTTGTGCGATGGCATGATGGTGGGGGTAGCGCGGTGCTGATCTTCAGGGGGAGCTGGCCTGATGTACCCCTGCCCCCCGGGTGAGCAGCAGGGCTGGGGAGCCCGCAGCCAGACGCTGGGACGGGGCCGTTCGCACAGGAGCGCCTAGGCGCACGAGTGTCTTCGTCGCGGCAGATGCCCAAGTCCCGCGCGCTTCGAGCTCCGGCTGGCGCCAGGCCGACGGCCCTGGATTCGAATCCTGCTGCCTCTGCCCGCTTGGGGTTCTCAACCTCTCTCTGCTTCACCGGCCAGGTCGCCACCTTCAGGAGCAAGGTGAAGAAAGCGCCGCTCGCTCGGACGCCTCCGCTGCGCTCCCGCGCCGTCCGTCCCGCACCGGGAGACGCGGCGGCTGTGCAGGGCCGGGCCGGGGCCAGGCGCCGCGGCCCGGGCGTCTCCGAGGCGTTGTGTTAATAAACGCGGGCGACAGGCACGCCGCGCTCCCCCACTCCCGGCTCCCAAATCCAGACCTGCTGCAGGATTGCGGTTTACGGGGTCTTAAACCCCCCTCGACTTTGATTAGCGGCTTCAAAGAGCGCCCTTTAAAGGTCGTGCTCCCCGCCCCCCGCTCTCCGCCCCCGCCGCTCTGCGGACTCGGGAGACGACAGCACAGCGCCGCACGCACCAGTGCGGGGGAGGGGGCGTCTTCGGGCGCCCGCCCGCTGGTGGGCCACAGTCTTCGCTTCAGGCGCGCGCATAGGAGTACTGCGCAGTTTGGTTTTTTTCCCTTTTTTTCCTTTTTCTTCTTCCTTTTCTTTTCCTTTCTTTTTTTTTGGGGGGTTTTGGGGGGGTTTGTGTGTGTGTGTTTTTACCTTTTATTATTTAAATTGATACGTTTCATTACTAGGGAGAAAAATAAAATATTCCTTTGATACACAAAATCAAATTGATATTTAGCCTCTGCTTACTTTTTTATGCATGGCTCCTTTATACCACATGGTAGTGACAGATTGTTTGAGCTGGAAGGAAAAGCCATTCAAAGCTAATTAAGCAGCCATTCCAAGCACTATTTGCAAGCGGGAGGCTCAGAAGCCTCGGCATTTGTCAGCGCTCCCCTCCACCCCGCGTGGTTTTGACTGACAGCTCTGGACGCCGACCGACAGCTCTCGGCGGCTCCACCAATCAGCAACGGAAAGCCCCTCGGGCAGCCTGTGATTGGCCTTCCAGGCCTTGCTCGGGGGCGTGGCCGGCGCCCCCCACGTGGGCACCGCCGTGCGAGAGGGGCGGGGCGGGCAGGAAGCGGGTGCGCCCACCCGTGACGTAAGGGGGCGGGCGGAGAGGGGGAGGGGAAAGGAAGCTCCGGAGAGGAGCCATTTTGTGTGTAATGTATGCTGCGGCCAGATGCTCGCATCTGTCGAGCCCGGCTTCTCCCTACCCCCCTCTCCGGTGCGCGCCGCACACGATTTATGTTTTTATTTAGGAGAATAAATAAATGAAGAGAGGAGCACGGCCGGGGCTGGCGGCCCGAGCGGGCGCTCACGTGTGACTCCCCGCGCACCGGCCTCGGAGCGGCCGCTCGCGCTCGCCTCATTAAGATGCGAAAGCGAAGCTCCGGCTGCTAATGAGGGGAAAACACTGAGCCGGGCGCGCGCGCGGGCGCGGGCGCGCCGCCGTCTCCGGGCCCGCGGAGGCGCTGAGGCGCGACCCCCGGCCCGCGCCCCCCTCAGCCGCGAGCGCGGGGCCGCCGGAGCTGGCGGTGTGCGGGCCGGAGCTCGGCAGTCCCGCGCGGCCCCGACCGCGTCTTCTCAGCGCCCTCGGCGCGGGCGAAGCCGTCCCACAGCGGGGACCCCCGCGGGGGTCTGAGTCCCTCTGACCGCTCCCGGGCGGGCGGCCGCCGCGCGTCGCAGGCGCAGTTTTGGGCTTAGGACGGGCGAGCGAACAAAGAAGGGACGCTGGGGGCTCCCAGCGGGCTGTGAGAGGTCGGAGGCAACTTGGGGAGCCACCATCTTAGGGGTCCTAGAACGAGAACGTGACGAAGTGGTTGTCTTACAGTGTCTAATTGGGCCGCTCGGCCGGCCTAATGGGATTACAGGGGCGAACCGTTGCCGCGGCTGCGGCATAAACCGATCCGGTCCTCCCAGCCACAGGTTTGGAGCTCCGCGCCGCTCGCTAGTCTTTTATCCTTTTGTTGTTATTCCCGTCATCCGTCCTAACCCCCACCCGCCAAATAATTATTTGCTAGTAGATCGTGGGAAAAAAAGAGAGGCGGGGGCGGGGAGGAACTCCAGCAGCCCGGGACTATAATATATATCTATTTATTATATGTCTTTCGGTTAATTCCTGATCTGAGGAGCGCTGGTTTTCACTCCCATGCGAAAGTCACCAGCGGGTAGGGCCTGATTGCTACTTTTCATGCATAGTTTTAGACACAAGAGGGCATTGTGACGTCGCGCCCGGCGGCGGCCAGTCGCGGGCCGAGTTCCGCGGCCCCACGTGGGGACGGCTCGCGCCCATTGGCTGCGGCCGGGCGAAGCTGCCACATTATTTTGTTACTTTTCAGTCCCTATTTGGAACTGCTCTCGCGGCAGTTCAGACCTCGTGCTCGTCCCCCTCGCCTGTCTGTGTGTGGTATCCGCAGGTCCCGGGCACTTTTTTTGGGGGTGTGTGTTTGTGTGTGTGTGTGTGTGTGCGCGCGCGCGCGCGCGCTGTGGGTGGGGGGGAGGTGTGTGTTTTGGGGGTTTGTCGGGGCGCGGAGAGCCGGGCCGAGGGGAAGGGAGGAAGCCGCAGAGCTGCCCGGCCTCCGGCTGCGTCTCCCCTCCAGCGCTCTCCTGCCGGCGCGCTCCGAGGCGGCCGCGGCGGTGGCGCCGAGCGCTCCTCGTGGGGAACGCGGCGCTCCAGCCGGGAGCGGCGAGGACCCGTTCACGGAGAAGCTTCCGGTGCCCGCTGGAGTTAGGATGCCAGGGAGGTTGATTTGCACCTACTGAGCCCGGAGTTCCTCCCCGGCCCTGGGAAGGGCTTGCGGCGGCGGCGGCGGCGGCGGCGGTAGCAGACGGAACAGCAGGCTCTCCTCTCCGAGGGGGGGCGTCGAAGCGCCCGCGGCGGGCTCCAGCCCTCACTCTCCGGCGCTCCTGCGGCCCCGAGCTTCCAGCTCGGCGCCTGTCTTCTCTTCTCGCCGCGAGCCGCGGGCCCAGCTGCTCTGGGGGTCGGACTCGCGCGCCCCGGATGCTTGGGGCAGCCCCGGCGCGACGCGCTGCTGAGTGATCCGGAGGGGCCCCCGGCCTCGGGACCCCGCGCCGGACTCGCCGGGGAGCCGACGATGTCCGCGCAGCCCCCGGCCCTGACGCGCTCGACGCAGCCCCGGGAAGGCGGCCGGCCGAAGCCCGCCGAGCCCTAGGCGCACAAAGCTCGCGCCCGCCGCCCGGCCTCCGACGACTTTGCCGCCCGCTCCGCGGCTCTTTGTCTCCGCTCGAGGCGGGCGCCCGACTCTGGGATTTCGCTGCGAGAGCGAGCTGGGGGGGCCGGGGGCGAGCTCTCGGTTTCCCGGCCGCCCCCCGCTCGGGCTCGGCTCCCCCCTCTCCCGCACCTCCCCGGCCCGGGCTCTCGGCGCTTCCAAGCTCTCGGAATCACGACCCCTCCCTGCCATGTATCCGCAAGGGAGACATCCGGTGAGTAATTGCAACTCGGTTTATTTAAGCATCTATCATGGCAGGGTAAACGAGGCAGTTTATCCGGCACCTCCATTTTGCTTGTTGCTACCTTTATGGGGTGTGTGTGTCTGTGCGTGTGTGTGTGTGTCTGTGCAGTGTGAGTGCGCGCGCGCGCGCTCACACAAAGGGGCTGGGGACCGAGAGACTCGGCGGACCTGCGAGGTCAGTCCCGAGCCGGGGCCGGAGGGGAAGCCGTTCTCGTGACCCCCCCGCCCCCTTTCTTAAGTCTCCAACTCGCCCCGCGTTCTCCCTGCCCCCGCCTCTCTGTTTGCGGGTGGAAACCTCGCGACTGAGCCGGAGGACCCGGGGCGCCCCCTCCCCCCGCGCCGTCGGGGAGCCGAGGAACTTGCGGGGAAGGCTGTGGGCTGTGAGGGCGGCCTCTCTGGTGGGGCAGCCGGCGGGGAGGGGCCGAGGACGCGGCGGAGGCCCCGAGCCCCGGCTGACGCCCGCGCCCCTCCCCTGTCTCGTCCTCGCGGGCTGCAGGCTCCCCATCAACCCGGGCAGCCCGGATTTAAATTCACGGTGGCTGAGTCTTGTGACAGGATCAAAGACGAATTCCAGTTCCTGCAAGCTCAGTATCACAGGTAAGGCCGGGGGAGGGGGGTGGGCAAGCGCCCCGGGGCCGGCAGGGAGGGGGCATCCCCGTCGCTGCGACGGAGGGGGCTCCCGACCCCGGGCGGCGGGGCCACTGGGGCCTCCGCCTTTTGTTTCCCCTTTCCGAGCGCGCCGCCTTAACCCTGTGCTGCCCGCGGCCGAAGGTCGGGGTCCTTCCCCCTGCGGTCGCGGTGAGCGGGCTCGCTCTTCCGTGGGAAGTTTCCAGTTGCCTTGCTCCCCCATGCCCACGGCGTGGACCCCAGCCCCTGTGCGCCCCGACGCTGCGGGATAGTGGGGTGCCCCCCCCCGGGGAGGGTTGGTGTCCAGGAAATGGGAAAGTGGCTCTCGGAGGCCCTGGGGTTGCGGCCTCGGAGGCGGCCGTGCGGGCGCCAGGCCTGAGCTGGCTCCTCTGCCCTCGCAGCCTCAAAGTGGAGTACGACAAGCTGGCGAACGAGAAGACCGAGATGCAGCGCCATTATGTGATGGTGAGAGGCGGCCCGGGAAGGCGGCGACCCCGCCGGCGGCGCGGGGACCGGGGCTCACTCCCCACCGCGGCCGCGGCGGCTCTTCAGGGAAGGGGGGCTGGGCGGGAATGCCCTGCGCCCCTCACTGGCTTCCCCTGGCATCGGCCACTTGGGAGGGGGTGGGTGAGCCCAGGGGCGGAGGGAGAAACCCGAATTGCAGGCCCGGAGAGCCCTGCTCCCTTTGTACGCCTTTGCTGGGTGCTTTTAAGATTCCCTAGGGCTGCTTGCCCTGGGAGAGCCGGTAGGATGGTGTTGGATCAGCCCAGGAAGACAGGACTCATAGCATAGGATAAAAATCTCTCAAGGCCTCCTGGGAGCGCTTGGAAACTTTGTGCTTTGCAACCCTGGAATGTAGCCAGAGGAGCCCAGCAGCCCTCCTGGCCCAGGGTGTGTGGGCCTTTGCAAGCCCCACTGTGGGCCAGGGTTCCTCACCTGAAAAGTCACGGGACCTTGGGCAGCAGGTAGCCTGGCTCCCTGTACCCAGGGCTTGCACCTGCAGCTTTAAGTCATTGTGGGAGAGCCCAGGAGACACATCAGCCAGGCTCCCAGCACTGCTTCTCACCTAAGAGGCCTTGGGCGCAGTGCTAAGTTATTCTCAGAGAGAGTGTGCACCTGACTCCCTGTTGGGCCCCTACCTTGTACAAACAGGATATGTGGCCCCTGCAGTGCTGGGGGCAGGGGAGCGGCTCTTAGCACCCTGCCCTTGGGGGCTTAATTTAAAGCCCCTTACCATTCGCATCAGAAGAGGCCAGAAAGAACTCCTTTTGAAAAAAGGAGCAGAATTCTGGGTTGTCTGTTAATGGTGCTTCTTTCTATTTTTAGTACTATGAGATGTCCTATGGCTTGAACATCGAAATGCACAAGCAGGTAAGTGCTTTTCTCTTTAAAAGCTGTAGTTTTAAATTCAGTGTAGGGGCTTCGTAAAGGGTCCTCTCCTGGATGGAAATGAGCTTCCCCTTGAGGGTCGAGCGGGGCCAGGCCCTGAAATTTGAGGTCTGGACACCCTGTATGTACCCTTAGCACCCAGGCTTGTGAAGCTGGTCCTGGGCTGGGAAAAAGGACCAGGAGGAGAATGTTGATCTAGGGTCTGTCTGACCAGCCCCCGAGAAGGCACAGGTGCCCATTTGCGTGTAAAAATCTCTAGAGAAAATGCAAGAGGGCTTGGTTTTTTTTCTTTTAATGTGATGTTCTACCTTGATAACACTAGACTTCCAGAGTCTTAAAAAAGCCAGGCTGGGCTGTGGAAATGTGAGGGCATGAAGCCACCAGCAGGCTTAAAATCCAGCTCTGAGGCCTGACGCTTGGGAGGCCTTGCTCTCGCTCTGTCAGGTTGAGGGCAGCTTCCCCGACCCCATTTTACAGAGCTGGAAGCCCAAGCTCCGGGGTGAAGTAACTTGCCCAGAGGCAGCCGAACCAGAACTCTGAAGCTGGCTGGGGGTTGAACTCAGCTTTGAAATCCTGAAGTCAAACCAGTTTAGCTAGTATGGTGTCATTTGATGGATATGTAAACTACCTCGTATTGTCACTCTTCTAATAACAGTATACCTCAAGCCGAGCAAATACAAACAGCCTTTATCTCCATGCATATCAGTAACTAGGCCGGTGCTAGGCTGGGCTGTGGGAGAGGCCTGTTGGTGTATTTGTGTTCCTAGGAGAGGCTGCCTATAATTTGGCTTGGCCCACGGTTAGCATTGACTTGGCACGTATAAATGGCACAGGCCCGCCGCTTGTTCTTTTTAACAATTGGTGTTCTTGAAATCTCAGAAGGCTGTTGACTCACTCTAGCCCTTGGTGACTGTGACTCGAATGGATTTTCTGCTCTAAATTAACAGTCGTTTACATGGTTTGAATCTTGCTCTTTAAAGGGGGCAGGACCCAGGGCAGGTGACAAGGCCAGGTGACCCTGCCAAGCTTAGAGCGTGGCTGGCACGGGTGGTTTTTGGTCAGAGCTTTTTTTTTGGGTGGTTTTTGGTCAGAGCTTTTTCCCTCCTTGAACGGAGCGCCTGGTGTGGGGAGAAGGGCACGCAGGAAGGGCTTTAGTTTCTCAGCTGGACGGGAAACCCAGCTTCTTGGGGGGATCAGGGACGCTAGCTAGCACGGTTTTGGTTCTTGGCCCACAGAAATCATATACAGATAGCTTTCTCTATAAAAACGTTTCTCCGTGGGGACTCGGTTCAGCCCTGCGATGGTGGCCCTGACCTAGTCTCACTTGTCCAACCGGAGTGCCTGAGGTAGCGCTGGGGTCCCAGGTGTTTCAGGGACCTTGGGGGATGTTGTGCAAGGTGCCACTTCCTCCCTTTCTCCACACCCACTTTTCTGCTTCTCAGCGCTTAGTGTCTTGGGTGTGTTTAAAGAGGGTAATTGCGCCCAGGTTGAAAATTTATAGCAGCGGTTATTCTAAGAGCTTCGTAATGAAGGTTTAATATGTCGTTGCATGTTGAGGGCTGCATGGGTGGTGTTCCCTGCGCCTGCAAGCGGATGGTTCTTAGGCACAAAGGCTCCACCTTGGCTGGCAGAGCAGAGCTGGTCTGAATTCCCGGGGCAGACGGCTCTGGCTGAACCCAGGAAGAGTTAAAACGTAGTGCCTTGGGGGGGGGGGGCTTTGTATAAAGAGCAGCTGTGTGCATCTGGGATTTCTGGCTGCTCCCCAAGCAGGCTTCTTAGGGGGAGAATGCCTGAGGTTTGGCTACATTAATCCTCTCAGCTGCCAGTGGTGTTCAGAGGGAGTGCTGAGTGCTTTGCTCCCCTTTTATGGGTGAGAAAACTGAGGTGGAAGGGAGGCCAGAGCCTCTGGATCCTGACCCCTGTTCCCACTCGCCTCAGTTCCCAGCAGGAGCTGAAGCAGCAGCAGGTTTATGGCTGTCTGAGTGGGGTGAATTCACCCTGAGGCCCCAGTAGGAACAAAGAGGCAGAGGGGTGAAGAAACCTTGCAACCCTGACCTAATGGGGCTTGGCCACTCCCTGGGTTCTGCAGAAGAAAGCCCTGCCACTAATTGCAGTGTGGGTCCTGGGTGCACTTGGCGGATGGTGGTTAGGCCTGAGCAAACAAGTTTATCAGCTGACCTGTTTAGCGGTTGACTGGTGTTTTATCTGCACACACAATCAAGTGACTGGAGTGCTTGAATTATTCATGCAGTGTCCTGCCCTCTAGACTTGACTGTTCGTGTGATTACATCTGCCTGGAACAAACAAGCTGGATTCTTTAAGCTCCGTGGGGGTGGGGCCTGGCTGTACTTTTATATAATAGATGATCCACAGAGCTAGCACCTTAAGAAGTGTGGCGTCCCAGGCCTGCTCACACGCTCTCTGTCTGTCTCTCTCATCACCACCCCCACCACCTCATATATAAATATATTTTATATATTTTTATGTATTTTATATATGTGTGTATTTAAATCTCTTCTTTGCTGGCTCTTTGGGCAATGCCAGTTAACTGGGTACCTCGCATTCTGCCTGATGGGCCTGGATATTGACAGAGGGCAGCTGGTGAGGTGCACACGGCCCCCATTTGTATTTTACCAAGAGGGGAATCTCGCAGTGGCTGGCTCCTTCAAATCCCAGAGAAATCATAAGTGACTGCTCCTCCTACTCTTTCGCCTCCCTCCCTCATTACGGTAAAGCAAAGGTTGCAGAATCACAGGCCTGGCCCGGGACTTAGGGGTCACCCACCTCCTCCAGCTCCTGCCTGCAGGCAGAATGTCAAGGGTGATTCATCGAGGCAGCGGGGCTGAGCAGCGTGTGCCCACAGAGGCTGTCCAGTGTCTGTCCTGTGGGCTAACAAAGCCCGCTTAGAAGCAGGGGCTCCGGAGCAAGCGTTGTGCGTTGCATTGGAGGCACTGGTGCTGGGAGCAGCTGAACGCCGCCTGCTCCTCACCCAGTGTGGCTGAGCCCGGATGTGTTGAAAAGTGAACGGGCTGACTGGGGGCCCGGGGCCACACCAGCCTTCTCTGGAAACAGAATAACACCTCCTCTCTCTTCCATCCCCACCTTTTGAGTCACATACTAGCTGTGCCCAGGACAGAGAGGGCAGCTGGTCCAGGCCTTCGAGACGGGACAGTGAAGCGTGCCCCTCCACTAACCGACGGCACTCTCTGTGTTGTTCACTGTGCTCCCTCTTCCGATATTGTTCTCCAAGGGGGCTAAGGTTACAAGTGTGACTCCACCAAGGTCCAAAGTACCCTGTTGCAGGTTGTATAACCCTATCAGCTGGCCCTGTTCGTCCATAGTCCTGTCTCGAGGTGCCAGCTATTTGCACAGCTGATGATTGGATGTGTGGGGTAATCGCACAGAGCACCTAACTGACAGTGCCGTGGGAAAGGTGCAAGAATCCAGGGACCAAGCGGTGGCCGGAGATGCAGGGCTGCGCGGGCAGTGGAAGTCTCCATCTGTCACTCCCCCTCCTCTCTCTGGGCCCTCAGTGAGTGACACGGGGGTCCGGCACAGCAGTTGGAAGGCCTGGGACCTTGGTGGAAGTGGGGTGACAGGCCCTGACAAGGAGTGCAGTGTGTCTTGGCTGGGAGAAGATGTGAAGGGACGCAGGTTATTAAGTTTGGGAGTGCACGTGTGTGTGTGTGTGTGTGTGGCGTCTGAAATCCACTTTTTAGCCCTCTCCATCCTGGCTTCCCCTGCCCTTTCTCACCATGGGCTCTGCTCTGAAACAGATCCTCTCCACCATGTGGGTCATCTCCTACTGGACACCTGCTGAGCTCACAGCTCAGTGGCTCACCATGTCTGACCACCGGAGGGAGCCGGCCAGCCCCTTTGCTGTGCCACTCCCTCACCTGTGAAAGGACCCTGGGGGTGGGCAGGTGATCCCTGGCTCTCACTTACAGATCAGGATCCAGCAGACAGCCTGGATGGACGCTCATTCCATGGCCTCTCCTCGAGGCAGGAGGAGGGGCACTGAGCTGTGTTCCCTCCCCATTTTGTTGAAGGAGTGAGTCAGTTAAGGAATGGATTCCCTTCCCTTTCTGTTTGGGAGAAGGACTTTGTACAAAATCTCTTTGTTTGTACAAAATACTGGGACCCAGAAGGTGTTATGGCCATAGGGGTGCAGGTGGAGCCCCTCCCCCATCATCTCACTTCTCTTGCTTTGGCCACAGCCCCGGGCCCAAGCTTGACCCTGCAGCAGGTGCTCAGTGGGCACACTGGTTTTTCTGTCCTTGGACTCACGCAGGCTGTTGGGGGTGGGGGACTGCCTGTAAGAAGTGGGCTTGAACTGCGGCCTCTTCCTTCCCTTGGCCCGGCATCCAGTTTCTTCATCAGGCAGATGAGGGTGTTGGATTCAGTCCCCAGGCAGTTATTAGGGGCCTGGGATGTGTCGGCTGTGGGCTGGAACTGCTTACGCAGACACAAGACACCATTCCCTGGGCCAGGGAGTCTGGCATCTAAATAAGTAATTGTGCAGAGAGCTAAGTGCTGCTGTGGCCAGAGTGTCACGGACAGCACCTGGGACACAAGCCTGACTCCTGAAAGGGGGCAGGGCACAGGGGCTGTGACTTAGGCTGGGGAGGTAGGCCTAGGCTGGCAGGGTGGCCAGAGCCCCTGGACCGACAGGCAGTGAGATGGGAATGGTGTGGGCGGAGACTGCCTGGGGGAGGAGAGGGGAGGTGGTGACATTTGCTGGGAGGCCTCTCTGCCCTCACATTCACAGCTCACGACTCAGTGGCTCCCGCCGGCCCCAGATGGCTCTCCAGAGCTGGCCCGAGTCCATCTGCCGGGCGGTGGGGGTGGGGGCCACGCCAGGCTGCCTGTGCCCTCCCTGCTGCTTCCCCACCGGGAGACGCTGGCTTAAACTTTATTCCCCAAAGTGGCATGGTCTCCTCCCTCGTGTTGGTAATTCTGTAATGACTGGTTATGACCCGCCCCTCCCCCATATTTAATTCTCATCAGCCCGGCTCTCCACTCTGCTATTAATGATAGCAGCCAGCAAAATAGCTTTCAACATGCCATTGACAGTCTGGTTTAAGAGAGCACTTGAAGTAGTGCTAGACAGCTGAAAGCACCCATAATTGTGTACCAGAGTGAGAACTGCGTGCTCAAGGGCCTTGTTTTTATATGCGTCGGGGGACAATATCTTGTTTTCAACAAATGTTCTCGGAGAGTCGGGCAAGGTGCTGTCTTCCTTCCCTCTCGGCTTTTCTTTCTCTTGCCTCTCACAACAGAGGGTTCCCTCCAGTTGGGGCTAAGAGAAGAGGGGCGAGGGGGACATCTGGCCTCCAGAGAAATGAGGGGATATCGAACCAGGTAGCAAAACAGGGTGGGGGGTCAGCCCCTTCCCACTGAAGGAGGGAATGGACGAGTCTGGGTTGATTTGGAATTCTTTTGTGTGCTAAGGAAGGTGCACAGTCAGCAGCGAGGGTGGTCTGCAGGGACTGGGGGGAGGGGGTCCCTGGCAAGCCCCTCCCATGCCAGAGTCCTGGAGCTGGTCATTGTGCAGAGCTCATCAGGTGGGGTGAGAGTGAAGGGGGTGGGCTGGGGACTTGCATCTAAGTGGGGGTTTGTACCAGGCTGGGGATGGGGTAACCCAGATCTTATCTGGCCAGCCTTGAGAGCAAGTCCCGGCCTCCCTGTCACCTGCAGCCGACTTTGCCATTGAGTTCCCTTGGCCTGTGGCTGTGCAGGCTGCCGAGAGGACTGGTTTCACAGCTTGGGAAGCCCTCTCAGGGTCTGGAGTCTGTTGGCCATGGCCTTGACCTTGTTCTCCTGGCAAAGGGTGAGAGCGTGGGTGGGCTTGGCTGTGTGTCTGAGTGACAGAGACGGGGCCCAGAGTTCTGCCACTGCCCTGAATAATCCTTAAGGAAGAACTTGATTGAGGACAGAGCATTGGGAAAATGTGATCTTCTGGCTAGTAGCAGTATTGATGTAGCAGACATTTTTGCCTCAGGTGCCTAAGATAATGGGCACAGGGGTCCCACCAGGCATCCGAGGGCATGGACAGCCTGGGCTAGGAACGCAGAGGGAAACCCGGCTGAGGCTGTGAGGTGCCTAGGGGGCCAGCAGCACCTAGTGTTTGTTGAGGGGCTGTGCTCTTGGCCCATACTGGGTGCACCGTGGGCTGCAGAGCTGTGGTTGTAGGAAGACTTGTAAAAACATCGTGAACTCTGTCGTACCAGGTCTCTGATGTCTCTCGACCATTTTTCCCCCCGGTTTCTGACCATCTAAGAACAAAAGGAGAAGAGAAGAGATGGTCAGGCGGAGATAAGAGGAAGGAGGGCTGGGCAGTGAAACTGAATCTGGGCTGTGAGAGGGCATGGGGAAGGTAGGGAGCAGCGCTGGCCAGGCTCCTCTGTTGGGCCTGGGTTGCCTTATCTCATTTGCCTTTTAAATCCTTGATAAGTGTTGTTCACAGCTCCTTCACTGGGTTCTGTTTTGTTTTACAAATTCTAAGTGAAAAACTCTTAGAAAGCTGTGAGAGCACCCCCTGCAGGGCTGGGACCACCAGCCTTTGGCCATGCCAGCTCTGGGCCTCCGGTCCCCAAGCCCTGCCCTCCCCGCTCACCTAGGCTCTGAGACTGCTGGCGCCTGCAGGGCCACGCTTGGGCAGAGTGGGACGAGCAAGGCAGTTCAGCGTGGACCAGTGGGTGAGGGTGAGGGTACAGGAACTGCAAGCTTTTGCCTAAGAGCAAAAGTCCTGGGGAAAGGTGGAGGCCCGGAGGTGGCCACTCCCACCTCCCCACCCCTGGAATCTTGCACTTCATTCTGGAGAGGTGAGGGCGCTCTCCAGGAAGCCAGACTTAAGATGGAAAGAAGCAGCTTTGTTTGGAGTCCCTAGAAGCTGCCCTGCTGAGGTCTGGATCTCCCACTGTTGGCTGAAGCTCACCTCCCTGCATTGTGGCTTCCCCTACCAGCTTCCCCGGTTCCTGGCCTGCAGGACCTCCTGCAGGGATGGGAGGGGTGGAGTGTGCAGACTCCTGGCCTCATTGAGATTCCTCTCTCTCCTCTCCCCTGGCTCTTAGCCCCTTCTCCTGAGACCTCTGGCTGACTCTTCCTCACCCCACATAGTGCAGACCGCCCTTACTCCCCTCCCGTGATGCTCAGTGCCCAGTGGGCATTTCTCTGGCTGGCTGGGTGGTGAGGAGGTTTGGGATCCTGGCAGCCAGTCTGTACTGACACCTTTTTGGCAGTGGATTCACAGTTTCTCCTTCAGAATCACCTGGTTCTTGCAGGGGCGTCTTGGGAAGCTGGGTGCAGCGCCCCGGGAGCTGGTGCTGGAATGTTCTGATGGCTGCGAGATAGGCTGTAGTCCTAGATCGGTACTTACTGGTGTGTGACTTTGGGCAGACTTGGTGACCTCAGTGAACTCCCACTTGTAATGAGGGTAATGATACTAGCTGCTACAGCAGTACCGTCCGGTAGAACTTCGCACAGTGTCGGGACCGTTGCGTGTCTGCTGTTGAGTCTTGCAGCCGTCATGGCAATGTTTTGTATTCTAAATATTTATTTTGTTTATTTGAAAAGCAGAGCGACAGAGACAGAGGGGGAGACAGAAAGAGAATTGATATTCCTAAATGGCTCCAGGCCAGGCAGAAGCCAGTAGCCAGGAACTCCATCCAGGTCTCGCATGTGGGTGCAGGGGCCCAAGCAGTTGGCCCATCTTCAGCTACATTAGCAGGGAGCTGGATGGGAAGCGGGGCAGCCACGTCTTGAACCAGCACTCTGGCATAGGATGCTGGTGTCGTGAGTGGCAATTTAACCCACTGCACCACAGCAGCAGCCACCACAGGTGGCTCTTGAGGGCTTGAAATGTGGCAGCTGTGACTGGGGAACTGAGTTTTTAAAGGTGACTTTAGCCACACGTGGCTGGTGGCAGAGTGCAGGTGTAGGCAGTGTTAGCAGGAAGATGTGGACTGCTTAGCCCAGTACGGTGCACACAGAAAGCCCTCTGCAAGGTATTTGCACAGTAGGACAGTCTCCAAGTTGCCAGGGTCTCAGAGGACAAGATCTTTGGTATTACGGCTGTTAAAGCTTCTGGCCAGAGCCCTGTGTGTGTAACAAGAGCACTGATGTTTAAAGAGGTTGAGCGACCACCAGCGTGTGATCTCACCGCGGCCCAGCAGCATAGGCGAGCCTGCTGGAAATCCCGGGCGGCTTCACCCCAGGCCCCCCACATGCCCTCCCCAGAGCCACTGGACTGCAGGGCCTTGAATGCAGCACTGGGCATTGGCGTGGAGAGCAGGGTTTGGGGCTATCTAGTGCTGTGTGGTGGGACTGTGCTGTGCACTGTAGCATGGGACACCCAAAATTGAGGGGCGGGCAGAATCACGCACACCTTGATGTAGGGGGCGGAATGCTGGCTCGGCATTGAGGACACTCAGGCTGCTCCTTGCTCTCTGTCATTTGTAAAACACAAGGTTCCAGGAGGAGGTGGCTTAGGAGGAGGTTGGTTTCAGAGGGAGTGGATAGTGTGCTACAGATTCTGTAATACGATGGTGATTTTTATGGCCTGCGGGATACCACCACCTCCTGCCATCCTTACTGGGGGTGGGGAGAAGGACCCTGCGCCCCTCTAATTCTAAGGGAGGACCATGGTGATGGGTGGGCAGAACATAAGACAAAGACCATCCTCTGGGGATGAGAACCCGGTGGCTCTGTCTGTGCCTATGGTCAGGCTGCCCTCTGCCCTCGCTGCATTTTCCCGTCATGCCATCCGGGTTCCCCAGAGAGCCCTTGTCCTTAAAAGGGGGCATTAAAAAGCCAGCATTTGGCCTGCAGCCCTGACCTGGTGGGTCCAGCCTCTGCAAGGGTCAGGTGACTTTTACAGCCTGTTGAGGGGCAAGGGGAGATTTGCATAATGTTCCAGGGGGATTAGGTGGCTGGGGTTGCCATGGCAACCCCACAGGGATGAATTGAGAATTTTGCCTCCTGGCAGGAGTTGGCTGGTGGTGTCGGGGAGGGTGGGGGAGGGGGCGGGGTTATCTGAGGGGAGCTCCAGGCGAGGTAGGGAAGGGGGCTTGGGCCTGGTGATGAATGGGCAGTGTTGGGGGGAGGTGGGATCTGAAAGAGCTGTCCCTGCGGCACAGCACCAGACAAGTGAGCTCTTTGAGAGCCGCCCCTGCGGTGGGGGTGGGAGGCAAGCGGGGGTTTAATGCATTTGGGAACCAAGAAATTAAAGTGAACAAATATTTAAAGATTCTTGGGTCTTGTTAACAGGAAACCTGGTGGCTGGAAGCGCAGAGTCTGAGAAATGGGAAGTCTCAGGGTCTTAGCGTGGGGGAGTGAGGCGGCCGTGGCGTGGGCCCAGCTCTCCCCTGGGCAGCCAGTGGCCTGGGTCGGTGTGCTGTGCTTGGACACAGCCCCTAGTTCAGCTCTGCCTCTCATGGAACGGAGACCATGGCCCAAGAGGGGACAGTGGCCCGGATGTGTCCCCTGCAGGAAGAAAAGGAGGTGGAGTCCCTTTTGGGGGTGCCCATAGGAAGTCATTTCACAACCCCAGGACCCTGGACTCACTGGCCATTGGTTGGTTGGGAGGGCCGAGTGTCTCCCTCCACTGCCTGCCCTGCAGGAGCACAGCTCCTGGACCGGAACAGGGCCCTGGCCTGTGTCCTCTTCCCTCTCCCAGAAGACAGGTCCTCAGGTCAGACTGAGGGCTGGGCCTTTCACGTCCCAAGTCCTCCTGGCATAAAGAATTCAGCAGGCTTCCTTGGCAGGCATGAATATTTAAGGCCTCGTGTTATATATAATCTGATCAATATGTCAGTGCTAAAAGGGCCTTTAAAGGAGCTCCTCTGCTGGTTGTGGGCTGTGATGTGAGCCTTCCCTGCCCCTCCAGGGCACAGGGCAGCACCTCCATGGCTGCAAAGGGGGCCATTTGTTCCCTAGGCCTGGGCCCTGCTTTCCCCTATGGCCTGTGGCCTGATGGAATGTGGCCCAGGAACCCCACCCAGGCTGCCCCCGGCGGAGGGGTCTTACCCCTCCCCGCCCTTCCTCCATTGCTGAAACACCCGCTTGCTGTCCCAGTGTGAGGAGAGACTGCCTGGCGAGGAATGTCACCTTGTTGTCAAATAATTGAGGAACTTGCCTAGGACGTGCGGCTGGGTCGTCTAAAACAGTCCAGACACATCATTCCAGAACCGTGAAGTACCTGCTCGTTGGGCGACTGTGGGGTCTGCAGCCCCCTACCCCACCCTCCCTGCACTCCCGTGATTTTCATTCCAGATGAATCAGACTCACTGCATACATACCAGGATTAGAGTCACAGAACCAGGTAAAACGTGATGAGAACTGCAGAACCCCCAGGCTAACTGAGACCTCACCCGAAGCACGCGTTTCAGAGAGACCACCGGGCCTGCCATGGAGCTGGGGAGGCAGCTGCCAGTTTCCCCTCCGTGTTTCAAATGGCAGGGCCCTTTTCTTCGTGTCTGCTTCCTGACGCACACACAGTGTGCAGACTCGCAGCACAGTGCTCGTAGCGAGACGTCTTCGTTGTAGGAGACGCATGCCGGAACCTGGAAGTGGGAGGCAGCCCCTTGCCTGCACAGCAGACACGGAATTACTTCCTGCTGAGGGAAGCATCTGGAGCCCGTGCCCGGCCGTCTTGGGCTCAGCGGCTGGTCTTGCCCATGAATCGAGGCCTCTGGACAGTGGGTGCCTGTGGCTCAGCGATGTGGCGGCGCTGCTGTCTCCTGGAAGCCCTGTGGCCGTCATGTATGGTTTCATCGACGGACAGATTTGAATGGCTCGTGCTAGGAAGAGAGCTCCGGCTAGCCTAGCCCACCACCCCGTACCTGCCGCTTCTCTGCTGGTCCTTGCAGTCTGCGCTCTGCCCTGGTCGGTGGAGCCGCCTGGAGGAAGTGACGTTTTGTGGGCCGATTCAGGAATGTCTAACATGCCGAAGCCCTGAGTGAGGGCTCCTGGATCTCGTAAGTCATCCATCTCGCGCCTCCGTTGTGCAGACAGCAAAATTAGAGCCCAGAGGAGGGAGGCCATTTGCCCACAGCCACAGGGCTGGATGGAGGAGCAGCCAGCTCACTTCTGTGTGGCTTCGGATTGGAACTGCTCTCTGCAGTAGCGGATTTCTTCCTCTCCTGGTTTTTGCTTGACTATGGTGAAGATGAAGTGTGCGCTTCAGCTCCTGGAGCAGACGCCCCGGCGGTTGGAAGCTGAGTCGTGGAGAGACCTTGTCTGGTGGAAGTGGCTGTTGACTGCGTGTTGGGCACTGTCAGCCGGGAAAGGCGGAACTGCCCAGGACTGGCTGGCTTGCTGAAGGCCCAGGAGCAGCCGCCGGGGCACTGGCACCAGAACGGGCCCCATCTCCCAGACAGCGGCAGATGTGAGTGTGGGAGGCCGTGGCAGCAAAGCGCACTTGGAGAGCGAATGCTCAAGTACCCCCGGCTTACTGCAAGATGTTCAGAGGCCCTGCCTTGACGAGGAGCTGATGGGGCCGCTGGGAGCCGCTAAGGCACGTGGAACAGATTGTTCTCTGGAAACTGTGTTTGCCCCCCACTATCTCGCCCGCTGCCATTTATTTGCCTAACCACCTCGAAAGAGACACAGGGCAGATGTGCGCCCCCGCGCCCCGCGGGTGGCCCCTCCGTCTGCGGCTGTTTTTCCAGCAGCAAAGCCACTGCCTTTGAACCACACTTGGAGAGCGAGATTCAGCGGCGGTGCCAGCAACCCCTCTCCTGCTGCCCCTGGGGTTTGCGGCTCGAGGCCTGGCAGTGAGGCGGAGGCGGGCCGTCTCGGGGACCCCACGGGTGCGGCTGTCCACGGAGTGTCCGGCGTGTGAGCAGGCCCTGCCCTGTGTCTGGTGACCTGTCCCGATGGTTGAAGTCACACGTCTTGTTTTTGCTTTCCTTTTTTTCGGAGCCAGTGTTTGGAGGTTATTTGCCTTGGAGCCTCTGCTGCTTTAACAGCTGTGCTAGTCGGAAACGTTGTCAATGATTAACCCAGACAGTGGGTTTTTTCTTTCAAAAAGCGTTTCTTTAAGCTCTTTGAAAATGTCGAGATTTGGCTTCTTGATAGGAAGTCATTAGAGTGGGTCGCTAATTGCTGAGCCTCAGTTTCCCCATCTGTGAGATGGAGACTTCTGGAAGTTCTTCTAGAACCCCCTACAGCGGCCACGAGCTTGCACGTGTGGGGCGGCTGTGGTGGGCAGCATGCGTGTTGTTGGCCATCAGCATCGCTGTTGCTTCGCGTAGTCCTGTTTGCCTGGGTGTCCCTTTCTGGGGTTTCCTCCTCCAATCACCACGCTCAAAACCGTGAGCCTAAAGAAGCCGTTGAGCGAGCAGTGTTTGTTCTGTGACCTATCAGAGTGGGCTGGGCTCAGCCCCTGCCGCTGCCTTTTGGAGAGACCAAGGGCCTGATACTCAACAGCAGACCTTGGCAGAACCCGGCTGGGAAGCTCTGCCCTCCCTAGAAAGTACTCCAAGACCCAAGGACACGGAAGTCTTGGTTTATTACTATTAAAGTTCTCCAGACATGAAGCCACCTCCCCTCTGCCTGCCCCTACCCTGCACAAGCCTGTGTCAGCTGTGCTGGGGTCCTTCCTGCCATGAGGCACCTTGATTCCATCCTGTTTGGACCCCCAGGAACGATGGGCTGGATGCTGAGACCCCGGGCTCCTGGGAGGTTCTGTGTGTTCTCCTGTGCCGGAGCCCTCACTTGGTGTTTGTGGTGTTGGGAGGCAGGAGCTGGTATAAGTAGGTAAGAGGCTGAGACTTCCCTGGCGCTTGTGGCCTGGGTGCCGAGCCTTGAGCTGGCCGTGGCTGAGTGAAATCCTGGTGGGTCCCCTTTTCCTTACAGCCTGAGGATGCTGGGCTCTGGGCCACATGGCAGGAAGATCCCGTCTGGGGGAGCCCGCGGCCACGTACTTGCTCGAGGATGTATGGAAGGAGATAGGCTACCTCCCACACCCCTGACCTTTCACCTGTGCGCCAAAGCAAGTAGGCCACAGCAGGGGCTCTTCTAGAACCCTCTCTCAGGGGTGAGAGCGAGTGGTGGGGGTTAAGTAGCCAGAATAGTTGGGAAGTTCTGACCCTGCCTCTGGCTGGCTGGGGTTGGGGAGAGGGGGAAGCCTTGAGGCCCTCCGAGGTGGCTTGTGGGTGGTCTGATCCGACAGTGTTGCCCTCATCTGAGTGGTAGGGGAGGTCCTGCCTGCCTCCCAGTATGGGTCAGCGTCCTGCCAAACAGCCTCTCTCTCATGCTGTCCACACTGGGGCAGGCCAGCTCTGCAGCCATGGGTCACTGCCACATGAAGTCTCCCAAAAGAATCGCTGGGAGGCTGGCAGTTGTGCTCTGTGGGCCAGATGTTGATGATGTGTCTGCCGCACACTGGTCCCTGCGCTCCTGGACGCCCGAGGTGCAAGGCGTTGGTCCGGTGAGCTTCCTGATCTGCAAGGTGGGCTTGTGTCTGCGTTCCCACGGCCACGTGACCTGTGACGGGCGAGTGAGCCTGTGGCCCTGCGTGGGTCCGGCCCGAGCTGCAGCCTGGACGGTTGTTTCTGGAACTCCTGCTGAACTCAGAGCTCACTCCCCTTCCCCACCTTCGGTGGCCTTGGCGGAGGAGTGAGCAGACCTGACCGCTTACTGCGCTGGTTTCCACAAGAACATCCCAGTTACCTTCCCAGATCCTCACAGTTTCTTGGGTATCTGGTGAGCAGAGAGGCCAGACATGCTGTTTAAAGTCCTACAAGGCACAGAACAGCTCCGTGCAGCAAAGAATGGCCCATAGCATGGAGAGTGTGCAGGCTGGAGGCCAACCCCAGTGCCTTGCTGGCCTGGGATGTGAGGGACGAGGACTTGTCCCACCCCGAGTGCCAGCTGTGGCTTCTGCTGGGAAGTACTGGCTCTGGCATGAAGGACCCAGGCAGAGGTGGACACCAGCGATCCCTGGTCCCCACGGGAAACCCAGTCAACAATGGACAGGCCCTCTGCTGAAGAGCCTCGATGATGTGGGCGGCAGCCCCAGGGCGTGGGGCCGAGACCCGGTTCTTTGATGGATGACCTGTGTTCCCCAGCGAGGGGCATCCTGTGCAGTGGCCAAGGGCGGCGGCCGCAAAGGTGTAAGCCCCAGGCATTCTCTGAGGTCCGGGTCTGTTTGTAAGCCTTGTTATTTTATGAGCACAAAGAGTTCTCATCCAGAATCACTGGATGTGCAAATGATCACAGATTTTTAAAGGCTGTTGTCATGGTTTTGTCTGTGAGAGATTGCTGTGCCCATGAAAGCTTTGAAGCCAGCTCTGGGACCTGGGTCCTGGCGGCTCAGGATTCAGTGAGATAAGAAAAGCAATTCCGAGAGTTGTCTGTCCGGGGCTCCAGGCCTTGCTGTCTGGACTAAGTTAACCGTTTAGCACCAGTCTTGGTCTTTCCTGGGGTCATCTGCCTTTCTGTGATCCACCTGAACGAGGGGCGGGCCTACAGAGTTACCTTTCTGAGCAGCTTCTTGGGCAAGGCAGGGCTGCATCCTAAGAAGTGAATCCTTGGGGGTAGGGGTGGGGTGGGAGGCAGGCTTTGTGGATTAAGCCATTGTTTGCTGACTTAACATATGGATGCTTGTTCAATTCTGGCCACTTCGCCTTGATCCACTTCCCTGCTAGTGCCCCTGGGAAAGCAGCAGAGGATGGCCCTAGTGCTTGGGCCCCTGCTACCCGCATGGGAGACCTAGATGGAGTTCCAGGCTCCTGGCTTCTGATTGGCCCAGCCCCAGCCATTGTGGCCATTTGGGTAGTGAAGCAGTGGATGGAAGATTTCTCTGTCTCTCTCTCTCTCTTTCAGTCTGCCCACTCTTTCTGCAACTCTGCCATTCAGATAAATAAATGAATCTTTTAAGAATCATAAAAAAGTAATGGTGGCATTTCTGTGGGGAGGAGAATGGACCTGGGGTGGGGGAGACCGCAGTGAAAAGCAGGAGGCGAGGGAGACCCACTCTGCTGTGGGGGGAGGGGGGACTTTGCCTCTTGGAGCCCTGGGGCTTCCCTCGTGGCCCTTCCCTCAGTGGCAGGTGGGCACAGCAGCAAACTGGGTTTGATTCCTGTGGTGGCTTTTGCTGGGAGGATGGGGGTGGGTTTGTTTGTTTTTAACAGGAAGATGCAAACTATGCTGAGTGGAGGCAGCCTGGGGGCGGGAGGGGGTGGGAGTGGGAAAGGACGGACCCCAGGGTGAGGGCTGAGGTTCCGGGGAGTTTGCCTCTCTCCCTGCCCGAGACGTTTCTGGGGCCTGGTTTGTTTGCCTGAACTTCATGCAGTCTTTTTGGCTTTGCAGACGGAGATCGCCAAGAGACTGAACACGATTCTAGCGCAGATCATGCCTTTCCTGTCACAAGAGGTGAGCGCTCTCACTGCATTCCTTCTCCCTTGCTTTTCTCGCTGCCACCGAGCCCCAGGCCCTAGGTGAGCCCCAGGCCCTAGGCGTTCGTGTTTTCCCAGCTGACTTGGGGATTTCTTCACACAGCCTCCTCTGGCCTGTCCTGGGGCAGGGGGCCGCGGCAGAGGGAACATTTACTTTTCCTGGTCAGGATGGTGTTGTGTCACCACCTGAGTCCAGAGAGGAGTGTCAGCGATGCACAGTGGGTGCCCCTCTCCCACCAAACCTGTTTTCCTGTGCCCCGGTCCCCACCTCTGAGAGTGAGGCAGGCGCCCAGTTGGTGCCGAGGGCCAGACACAGTGTGGGGGACCTGAGCCTCCAGGCCCAGAGTGCACCTGCCAGAAACATGACCAGCTAGCTGCCCACATACCTTCCAAGAGACACGGCCCCCCACCCCTGCCCTGTGGTTGCAACTGGACTCAGGGGTGATTGGAGAAACATCAAGGGCAGGTGGGGGACCCTCTGCACCACCCCACCCCACCCCCCCCGTGGCTGGCACATGTCTGCTCGCTGGGTCTCTGGGCCAGACTCATGGCCCGTAGATGATTGCGTTGGGGTAGGACGCGGAGCCGCCCTCAGAGCTACAGCCCAGCACCAGGCAGAGAGTGGTGTGTGTGACTCGGAAGGGAGTGAGCGCAGCACATTTTACGGCACAGATTCTGTTTTTTTAAGAGCAGCTTTAGGTTCACGACAGAATTGGGAGGGGGGCGGTACAGAGATTGCCCACCAGAGACCTTCACCACAGAGTGGGATGTGAGTCTGAATTGGCCCAGCTGCCGCTCAGTGCTCCATTGTCTTCTGGGTTCAGCCATGCTGTCTTCCTGTCTGTCTTTCTGGATCCATACCTTGTTTTCTGTCTGTTTAGGCAGAGTTAGCTATACACGGACGCACACACTCCTGACCCCATCCTGTGTAAATCGCAGGCACCCTGGGTCCTGTGGCTGCGTCCCCTGAACTCGGGGACACCCTTCCCCGTGATGACAGTGCTGTTACCGTGTTCAGGAAATTCGTGATCTTTCTCTGAGGCCATCTAAGAGCCAGCTCATACTTGAATCGCAATGGGAAAAGGTTCTTTTGTGTAGGTGGTTAGGGGGATCGTTGACTAGTAGCCGTCTCTGGCCGGTCCATGTGAATTCCAGAAGTAACACATGGCGCGTTGAACATTGTGTCACTCGTTCCACCTGCTGGCTGGGCCCGTTGGAGCCCCCTGGTGTCTTCTCTGGGGGAGGGGGTCCTCCCCGTGTCTGGGAGGGTGGCCGCATCTAACCTGCCCTGTTCTCTCCAGCACCAGCAGCAGGTGGCGCAGGCAGTGGAGCGCGCCAAGCAGGTCACCATGACGGAGCTGAATGCCATCATCGGGGTACGTGGACTCCCCAGTCTGCCTCTCACCGTGTGTATAGCCCTTTTATTCCTCTCATTTACCATAACCAGAGAGCGAACCTGGCCTCAGCTGGCCTCAAAGAAGGGCGGCCCCATGGCTCCAGCTTCCCCGAGCATCCCCTGGGGTCTCTCTCCCCTTGGGCTCCTCCCCAAGTCCCTGAATTCAAGGGGTGCGAGACACACCCTGGCGCCACCTTGTCCTCCCCTGGCTTGGTAGGGTGGGGGCCTGGGATCACCTCTGAGGCCTGTCTGCCCCTCCCTGGCAGAGGCCTGCCCTTCTTCGGCCGCCTGGGACCAGGCCTGTCTCTGCTGTGCTGTGGGGCTGGGGCTTGGGCTGAGCTGCCTGGCTGAGTGTGCATCTGCCCTTGTAAACACCAATGGGGGCACCCAGACAGGTCTTCCCGGCCTTCTGGAAGGCCCCTCCCCAGTGCTTCTGCAGCTACTGACCTGACCGCTCTGTGGAAGGGGAAGCAGGGGGTCTCCCTGCCCGTGCCTCTGCCCTGGCTTTCAACTTCAGTGCATCTCTGAGGTCCAGACAATGTCCTCCCCTGGCTACTGCCCTGGGGTGGCCTGGGGCTACTCCAGAGAAGCCCTGGAAGGAAATGGTTTCCCTGTGTGCCTCCAAGGTGAGGCTTTTAGTCTATGACGTGGAGGTTAACCACTGCTGCTCAGGCCACAGCGCCACCTCTGGGAGCTTCCAGGACGTGCCCAACCGGGCTGCTTTTCCAGATCATTCTGAAGCAGCAGGAGCAGCGGACCTGATCCTGCAGCCCTGGTGTTGCTGGCATCCTGCTTCTTCCTTGTTCTTGCTCTTGTTCTTACGTCCGGGCGTTATTTCCAGGTGGGACCCCAGGCCTGCCTTTGGTTTTCTTCTGCCCGGTGGAATGCGTGAGAGCTTGGCTTTCCAGACTGGGATGGAAGCGCACAGGCCTGTGTTGTCGTCCTGGTTCCATCCCAGCTGACTGTGGGCAGGCCTTTGTCTTGTCCTCCCTGCATCTGGGGTGAACTAGCTCCTCCCCTGGGAATGCTGGGAGTCTGCAGTGTGCCTGGCCAGGTGACACTTCGTCAGTCCAGCCCCTGCATCACGCCGTGAGGACCCATGATAGAGTCCGTTAGCAAGGATGCCTGTCTTTCTGGTCCAAGCCCCCTGTGCTGTTGGGGAAGGGATGGAGGCTGGAGCCTGGTGAGAATCCTGGCAGCGCAGGGAGAGGAGTCAGCTCTCACCTGCCCTGGGGAAGTGTTCCATGTGGGAGGGCAGCGCTCTCAGAGTGTGGGGGGGGTGACACTTCAAATGAGGTCCCTCAGAGCCATCCAGCCCAGGGCCCTTCAACCCTGCAGTGCAGGGATCTGGGGGCAGGACGTCCACCAGGGACCCTGGCCTGCGCCCACGACCGCTGCCAACACCTCTGTCCCTGTGCTTGAGGTGCCCAGAGCTGTCCCTAAACATTGCCACATGTCTGTGGGGGCAGAAGGCACCTGGTGGAGGGTCACCGATGGAGCCCTGTGCCCATAAAGGGACCTGGGACCCCCGCCCAGGGCTGTTTACTGCTGCCCTGGTGTGTGGCCTGCATCCCCTGTCCCCGTGACCAGCGCTCAGCTGGGCGACTGTGCTGATGGCAGGGCTGGGATTGCACCAGGAGCTCCCCCCCAGCGCCTCCGCCTCTTCCTCTTCCTCTCCTGAGGCGCCCCCTTAAGGTGTGCAGGCCGAGCTCCTCACCCCTGCAGTGGCCACAGTGGGGTCCCTGCTTCCTCCTCTCCCTCTTTCTTTGGAACAGGAAATCCTCTTAGGAAAATAATGAGGTTTTTTTTTTTTTTAAGTTTTAAGAAAAGAGTGAAACTGGGGAGAAGCACTGCCTGGATTAGCCCCACTTCCTTTAAGTAGTATTTAGGAAGCTGCAAGTTAGGTCAAGGCAGCTCGAGGCAGTTATTGGAATTCAATTAAAGCCAACGAGTGGGGCCTGTGACCCCCATTTTCGAGGTAATTGCTTCTTGGGCTCTGAGTGAATGCAGCCAGCGCCCTGTCATTAAGCAGGCAGCCGTCTCATCGCCGCGCCTGACAGAGCTGGGCCAGGCAGGAATTACGGACAGCTGAGGCCTGCGCGCCAGGAGCCGTGCGTGACCGTGCTCTGCGGAGGAAGCTGAGCTTTATCTCCCGGGCGAGCCTGCAGCGGAGCGGCCTCTGGGAGGGAGGGGAGGGCCGGCCGGGGGCTCTTGGCAGCAACCAGGGGCTGTCACCGCCGTGGCACTGCAGAATCTACTGCTGGCATCGGGCCTGGGATCTAGTCAGTTCCTTCCCCCAGGCCTTGATTTCCCCATTTGTGCAGTTGGGGAAGGATGAGGAGGTTCCGTGTGGCTCCTCTGCCCTGGCAGTTCCTCCCCCTCTCGAGGTGTGGAGTATTCTGAGGGGTGACTGCTCGGCTCAGAGAGAAGGGACGGGCGCAGTTGTTAAGTTGCCCTGGCAGTACCCACCCTGCTCCGATCCTGCTCCTGTGCGCTCTGGGAGGCAGCGGGTGATGGCTCAGGACTTGAGTCCCTGCCACCCACCTGGGGGGCTGGGTTGGGTGCCTGGCCCAGCCCTGGCTTTGGAGGGCATTTGAGGAGTGAACCAGGAGATGGAACTCTTGCTCTGTGTTTCTGACTCTCTGCCTTACAAATAAAGTGAAAGTAAATGAAATCAAGCAGAGACATCGGGTGCACCTGGTGTGAGCACTGTGACAAAGGCCAGGATCCAAATTAGAGTGGTGAGCCTGGAGACGGCCGGAGGGACAGACGGAGGGAGCCAGGCGTGCTGGCCAAGCCCACCCACTCCCCTCTGTGGGGAAGACAGACCCCAGGATGGCCTCTGTGCTACTCGGGGCCCTGCGGGTCTTGGTTACTGTTGTCCTGTTCCTATTCCACGCCTTTCCTTCTTGGATCCACGTCACTGGGGGAGCCTCAGGAGGAGGACACGATTCCTGGACCCCAACCCTTGGCAAACTGCAGAAGGCAGCAGCTGCCCTTCCCACGCAGGTCACAGAGCTCCAGGCTGACCGGCTATTTTCAGATCCGTCTCTTGACGTTGCTGTGTGACAGCCCGAAGTCTTTGGACAGGGAGGGAGGTGGAGGGACCCTCACCTGCTTTGCCCACCGGCCACTTGGTCTGCGTTCTCTTGGGGATGATTGGTGGAGGTGAGGTTGGAAAACACTCACTTGACCTTGTGCCAAGTGGGAGGCAGAGGGAGGCTGGAGCCCGGCCCAGAAGGCCCAGAAGGCGCATGGCGTGCTGCAGCCACACCTGAGGCTCTTGCATTCCTTCCACTGTGACGAGGAGCTGAGTTCTACAGGAGGCTTGGGATGACGCGGAGAGCACCTTAGACTTCGTCGGTTTCTTCCAAGCTGGGCAGGTGACGCTGGCTTTTCAGTCCTGGTGCAGTGGAGTCCCTTGGGCTCCCTGAGCGTGTTGCCCGTCTCTGAAGTGGGGATTGTGAGGGCTGTGGTGAGCCCCGTGAACGAGAAGGCGCACCTGGAGGCCCTGGGCCGCTCTTCTTTCCCCGGATGGCAGGAGGTACTGGTGTGCAGCGGGACCCTGTCTTCCTCTGCATCTCTGGTCCGTTCGGCTCTGGAAATGATTAGACAGCTTCACTGAGTTCCGCCCAAATCTTGAACCTGACAAGACAGACATTAAGTCAGGCAGCAGAATCATCCAGCCTGACACCCAGAACCCAGTCTCACAAGCTGTACCCACAACATCCGCCACACCTCCTGAGCCCGGGCCACGCGTGGGACGTGTCCTTTGACGTGCTTGTGTTCTGGTGTGGAAGGTTAAAGGCTCCTGGGTGGGTGGGTGTGGGTCCAGGAGAAAGAGGGAATCGCCCCTTCCTTTCAAATCGTGGACGAAGTTCCAGTGCTGTCGTGAATGGCAGGTCCTAGGACAGGTGGGTGCCCCGGGGAGGCCGTGGGGAAGTTTCTGGCTATGCAGAGCGGTACCCTCCCCCTTTAAGATGAGCAGGCCTTGGGCTTTGCTCTGTGGCCAAGCAGGTGCCCCCATCGGACATGCTCAGGCAAGAGACCCCGCTCAGCTTTGGAGTGAGTGCCCTGCAGACACTCTGCCTTTGACCTTGGGCTTCCGACGCTGGTCGGCCAGCTCCTGTTCTGGGGAAGCAGGGCACCCCGCTAAAGCCACTAGTGAAGCTCCATGCCCAGCTCACTGCTGGCTGCATCCATCTGGGCCTTCCAGAGAGGGCACGAGGCTGGGGGCCAGTTGATGTCCCCTCTTGTTTCCCGGTTTCTCCCCTTGTTCCATCTCCAGCACATGTCCATGCTTGCCCAGAAAATGCACGGTGCACAACAGTGGTGCTGGCTGTCTTCCTGGGGCTCCCGAGTGTGGTGCGAGATGAGGAGACCTGGCAGCTGCTGTGGGTTTTGGCCGAGCACCTGGTTGGCTTGGCCCATGGTCACACATGTGTGTGCCTCCTGCAGCCCCGAGGGTCTGAGCTCCACCTTGGCCTTCATTTCACAGATCGGGGGCACTGAGACCCTGAGAGGTCGGCTGGCTCATCATGGGCTCACGGCTCCTAGGAATGTACAGCCGGGCCTGGCTCCCAAGGCTGAGCCATTAGGACTCCTGGAAGGGAGAAATGCGTTCTGGCCAGGATGGTGGGGAGGACGCCCTGGGGGAGGTGGCACTTGAACTGGACAGAATTCAGCCAGGGAGACCTGGTCAGCCAAGAGTCAGGATGTGGGGAGCTATTGGCTCGAGTCTTTCCCCAGATACAAATTTACAATAAGCAGGTTTTTTTGGTCTTGTTTTTTAAAAAGACTTACTTATTTGAAAGGTGGAAATTGAGAGACAGTAATACCATCCCATCCTCTCATTCACTCCCCAAATGACCACAATGGCCAGAGCTGGGCCAGGCCAAAGCCAGGAACCTGGAACTGCATCCAGGTCTCCCATATGGGTGGCAGGGGCCCGAGCACTTGGGCCATCTTCTGTTGCTTTCCCAGGTGCATTAGCAGGGAGCTGGATTAGAAGTGGAGCAGCTGGGACTCGAACTGGTGCACACATGGGAAGTGGGCCCCTGCTATAGCATCTTCCCTGGGAGCCAGATTGTTCACAGAAGGGGTTAGCCATGTACACAGGTGGCAGAGCCGCCGCCTTTTTTTTTTTTTTTTTTAAGATTTATTAATTTATTTGAAAGGTGGAGTTACAGAGATGCAGAGGCAGAGAGAGAGAGAGAGAGAGAGAGAGTCTTCCATCCACTGGTTCACCCCCCAAATGGCCACAATGGCTGGAGATGAGCCAATCCAGAGCCAGGAGCCAAGAGCTTCTTCTGGGTCTCCCACCCGGGTATAGGGGCTGAAGCACTTGGGGCATCTTCCACTGCTTTCTCAGGCCATAGCAGAAAGCTGGATCGGAAGTGGAGCAGCCAGGACTCCAACCAGCTGGCTATGCGGGATGCCGGCACTGCTGGCAGAGGCTTTACCCACTATACCACAGTGCCGGCCCTGGCAGAGCCACTTTGATACCAGCCTGCCCCTCCTTCCTGCCTTTGCCGAGGGTCTTACTGGCTCCACATTGTGAAAAGCCGGTTTGCTGCCTCCATCCTTGCTCTGTTTCATCGGCAACTCATCTGAACTAAACGGGGCGTGCTGGAGACTCATTTCAAAACTGGGTTCCGATAATTCTCCACATCCCGCTACATGAGAGAATACTATACAGCCACTAAAAGGGCAGGTGGCTTTCTTCAGAACACTCCTATTAAAACCAAACTGTTAACAAGAACCCTTCTGTTTATTAGACATGCATTTAAAATTGTACATTTCCATAGAGGAAAATCTAGAGCAATTAGCAGGGGAACCTTAGGGGTGGGATTGAGGGTAATTTTTCCTTGAGTTGTAATCTATGCTTGCTCTCAGTATTGTCCTACAATGAGAGTGCATTATTTTTGTAATAAGGATTCTATTTTCTTTCCAAAGAAAAGATGGGGAACCCCCGCTGGGAGAAATGCAAGTTCTTGGCCAAGAGGCTTGGGTTTCTGCCCCGCACGTTCCTGTGATGCTTTGCTGTGGTGTCTGGGGGCAGAGCTGGGGTCAGCCCACCCTGGGACCAGTGCCCACCAGCAGCTTCCACACATGGCCTGGCAGCAGGCATCCCAGGGGCCCTGGGGATCCTGAGCAGCCCTGCACCCACAGCTGAGACACAGAGTGTCATGGCCATTAACTTTGGGATGGCGCCAGCTTGGCTTTTGTGGCTTGCTTGGGGAAGTGGGGGTGGGGAGGAGCTAAGTCTTTACCTCAAAAATGAATTGCCTCCTAGAGTCTGCCTTTTGGCCAGAACTGCCTGCCTCCCTTCTCATCTGTTCTAGTGCAGAGAGCGTTTTGCATTGGCACGCAGACTCCCTCGGTCAGCAGTGAGCTATGTCTGCTGGTCAGGTCTTTGCTCTTTGTCCACTCCTCTTGCCTCCTGCCTTGGGGATCTTTGAGTGCAAATCCCATTTCCTGGTGGTGGAGTTGGGCCAGTTACTGGCCATCCACTCCAGCCCCTTAAGCATCAGTTTGCCCCTCTGCGAAATGGGCACTACTACTCCTTTGCCAGGTGGTTAGAAGAATCAGAGATCATTGTTGGAAAGTGCCAGGTGTTCAGCGAGGATTGGTTCCCTTTTGCACTAACAGAGACGAAAGCTGTGGGCACAGACCAACACGCCCACAGCCCCAGCCAATCCGAAGAGAGATTTCCGTCCCTAAGCCTGCTTGCACGGCACCCCCATTCTTGGTGCAATCCCAGGAAGATGAGGGACATCCGTCATGGCTGCTCGGGAGTGCTCAGGCCCCCACTCGTCCCCTGAGTGTAGGAAGGGCAGGAGAGAGAGGCCTGGGGCCAGAGTCTTTGCCTCGGGGCTGGGGTGAAGCTGTGATTGCCTTTGATGATAATGCCAAGCCCACACGTGTGAAGAGTTTAGAGTGGGAGCTCACTGTGCCCAGTGGAAGCACGCACTGTCCCGGGGTTCCAGGAGTGGTAGCTCGCCTACGCCAGCTGACAGCTCCGGTACACAACAGGGAGTTGAAGTGGGCTGCCCAAGGCCACCCAGAGCTGGGGTTTGAATCCTGGTCTGTGATTCCAAAGCCTCAGCTCTGATGACCAGCGACCCTTGCTCCTGTCCCAGTGGCCCCAAGCTCACCCTGCTGCCTGCCCTGGCCCCACCTGCCCTATTGTGCTTGAATCCATCAAAATTAAGGACTTGTGCTCTGGATATAGGCTCAGGGTGGGAGACGCTGGCTGCTGATGGCGGAGGCATGTGTGCATGAGCTGTGAGCTTAAAAATGGGTCCTCCTCCGCGGAGAGGGGCCCTGATGACTTTCAAAAAAGCATGCATTATTTATGCTATTGAAATACTGATCCTGAACTGTGGGGGTGGGGGTGCTTGAAGATGTCAGTCTTGTATGTGAATTGTGAATTGCAGTGCGTTAGCATGTGGGTTGATCTGGGGGCAGAGGTCTTGGGGGTGCTTTCCCCTGCCACCGAGACGCTCCCTCCCCAGCCGCCCTGCCCCCTCCCGCTCACCTGCACTCACCACCAACTTCATTACAGCAGCAGCAGCTCCAGGCGCAGCACCTGTCCCACGCCACACACGGGCCCCCCGTGCAGCTGCCGCCCCACCCGTCAGGCCTGCAGCCTCCAGGGATCCCCCCAGGGACGGGGAGCAGCTCTGGGCTGCTGGCACTCGGTGCACTGGGCAGCCAGGCCCACCTGGCCGTGAAGGATGAGAAGAACCACCATGAACTTGACCACCGAGGTGCGACCCGAGCTGGGGCTGGGGGCAGAGGGTGGGGAAGGGCCAGGCGCCTGGCAGCCCCAAGGTGAATGGACCCAGCAGATGCGGACGCCCCGGGCCCAGGAACTGGCAAAGGGTTTGGAGTTCCCGCTGTGGAGCCCCTGGCACTCGGAAACCAATAGCCCATGCACACGCACCGTCCCCCAGACCCCGATGTGCACCTGGTGCTCTCTGTCCTGAAGGACACCTGACCCTTCATCCTGCTAGGTGGGCTGCCATCTAGCCCACAGGGAGAGGAGTGCACAGGTGTGGATGGAGCAGGGGTTCTGACAGGTCCTGGGAACTGGGGGCTAAGGTGGTGTCCCCGTGGTGGGATTGTCTTGGCACTCGAAGACGAGCTCCCAGCAGCCTGGAGAATGGGGAGCTGGTGCTGAGCCCAGCACACAGTCCAGGCTCCAGCTTCCAGGGGCTTTGAACAGGGTTGATTGGAAAAAGGGCCACTCCCAAGTTCCTTTTATTTTTTGTTTACCAGTCATGTTCTCAATTCCCGCGCCCTGCAGTTAGTTTCCGTAGCAGGATCCTGCCGGAGCCTGTGGCTTTAGCAGCCAGTCTGCTGAGGAGCCCACCTGGCGCTCCCGGCATGCCAGGGGGAGCTGAGTGGAGGCCTCCGGAGTCTCCTGGGGAACGATGGGCAGCGGAGGCCGAGGGCTGGGCCACCTGCCCGTTGTGAAGCCAGTGGGATGGTTTCTGCCCCAGCCACCCGGACTGACCTCTTTCCTTTTCTGTGTTGGTTGTGGGGATCCTGACCTTCCTCCGCCTTGGCCTTCTTTCCCCCCGAAGAAAGGGAATCCAGCACGGTGAGTGTCCAAGTTCTGGGACCCGCGGGGCGGGGAGGGGCGGGGAGGAAGAGGGCTGGGGATAGGGGTGGTGCCTGGAGGCCATCCATCCTGGGGTTCAGGCCCAGGCTTTTGCTGTTAGTCTTGCCCAGAGCCAGAGACTTGGCTTCAGTGCTGATGCCTTGGTGATGAAGTCTTAATGCAGACGCGATGAGGGGGGTGGGGAGGTGGTTACTGTTGCAAAGCTGGGATTGTCATCACCTGCTAGGAGTGACCTTGAGCTCTGGAAGGCCTTAGAGCTCGGCGTGAGTGAGCTCTAACTCCCCGGTGAGCGAAGTGATTCACCAGGGAAGTCTGTGAGCACCCGTGCAGCCAGTGGGCTCCGTGCAGCCAGCGACTGAACCCGGGATGCGGGACCCCAGTGTCCCACATCCTGAGCCCAGGTTCTCGCCCACCACCCAGGGCAGAAGCCTTGTGGAAGATCCTGGAGCCTCTGGATTGCTCTCCAGCACCCGAGGTCCACCCTGTGCTGGGCTCTTGCTCAGGTTGAGGAGGTGCTAGCAGGCGAGTGCTGAGGCCGGGCCGCCTGCGTGTCTGCCAGCTCTGAGGTTCACTGTAAATCTTCCTGATCGCACAGAGGCTCCGAGGTTCTGTTTCAAGTGAATAAGCGCAGCAGAGTCTGGATACAAAAAAACCCTCCCGCGATTAGCAAAGCTATTTTATTCCTCGCCACCGCCTTGTATCTGGGGCCATCTAATCTGTCAGGAGGCTTTGGTTAGTGCCTCGTGTTAAGTCGGCCCTGGAAGGGCAGGCAGTCAACTAAGCATCCCGAGCAGCTCCCTCCAGCCCGCGCCCCGGGCCGGCTCCAGACCTCCCTCTGGCCGTGCTGCTGTCTTCCCTCACTTGCCGAGGTGCGTGGAGCCCACATCTGATCCCAGGAATGGGGAGGATTTACGAAAGGAGCCACGGAAGCCGAAAGCCCATTTCGCCTGCTTTAGTGTTGATGTTCAGTGGCATTTCGAGAGGCAGTTTGTGTGGGTGGGAGCAGGGCTAGGTTAGGTGCTGTAAAGCTTAGGTCTGGTCGTAGCTTTTCATGGGATGTTGGCTCACCCTCTTTGCTTGTCTGAGCCTCTCAGTGCCATGCTGATAACTCCCTCCCAGCCAAGACCTGTCAGCTTCTCTTTGTATAACGGTACCTGTCTTGACAAGTTAGAAAACAAGATGCATGACAGGTCATCTGGTGGTTCACTCCCCAAATGCCCTAGCTCTGGTGGGAAAAGCTCCTTCTAATGGACGCGGGTGCAGATGAGCTGGCTAACGGGCTCTGCTGCCGGCTCAGCTCCCGTCTTTGTTCTCTTCTTCATTCCTATTTACTTTTGATTCTGTGCCCCCATCTGTGAAAACTTCCTGCTAAAAGAAACCCACAGGGGATTCCCAAGAGCTGAGCCCCTCCCTCTGCAACAGGCACTCACATCCCCTGCCCACAGCCCCCGAGCAGCGGCCAGCCCGGCCACTGCAGGTTCAAATGAGCGTGCAGCTGCAGCCCCCGTGCAGGTGGGCGGCAAGGCCTAGGTTGCAGGCAGCAGGGCTGTGTGCATGTGGAGCCGGAGCCAGCGGGGGCTGCAGCCCCGAGCAGTCGGCCTTGGGAAGCCAGGTTGTCAACAGATGAGGCCGGTGGCAGGGAGGACAGAGCTGTGTCGGGGCGGGAGGGGCGGGCGGATGGGCTGGAAGCTGTCCCAGAGGGGTTAGTCTGGAGTCCAATTAGAGGTAGCTTCATTCATATTTCCTCGCCTAGCCGAAGCAATAAAAAATACTTAGTTTTTTGGCCGCCTGCCAGCCAGAGGCGGGCTGGATCGAAGCCGCTAAATGCCTGACATGACTCTCCGGTAGCGCGAGGGTTTTCAGCCCGACTGCCTGAGAAGAAAGAGCTCCCTGTTCTCCAGGGCTGCGCACCGGGCCGTGGGGAGAGATGCGAGCAGCCGCCGCCCGCCCGCCCGCCCGCGAGGGGCGGCCAGCCCCAGGCGCTGGGAGCGCTTCTGCTTAGCACGGGGTGGCCGCCGCTGTCGGGCGACATGAAATGAAAGCACGGTGATTTTTTTTTCCTTGCCGGTGCTCACAGCAGCTAATTGAATTGCGGCTGTGCGCGGGCGGCTGCGGGCAGGCTGGAGCTGCAGTTCCATTAGAGCCTCCATCTTTCCTTCAAGGCTTGATAACTCTGCCATTTTAATTTGCTCCAGGCAGAGACTTGGCAGGCTAGGGCCACCCAGAAACCGGTTTAGGAGAGGAAATGAAGTTCTGCTCTCTCTGGCTCCCATCCTTCTTCCCCCTTCCCCTCCCCACCCCCAGAGGCTGCCCACTGCCTGCCCTGGCCCCCTCACCCCCCACCCCGCCGCTGTCTCTCCCCGTGACTTGCCCCCAGCCAGCCTTGCAGGAAGCTAGGGAGCAAAGCCCTTCTCATTAGAACAGATGCCACCCCGTCCCTGTGTGACCTCGTCGTGCCGGGCTGCCTGGGGACACTGACTGGTCTCGCTCTCTGTAGCAGGACTGTAAGATCCTGGAGGGCACGACGGGGTCTTGTTCATCCCGCCACCCCTGGCACCTGGCAGCTGGCCTATCCCCTGGGCGAGTGCTTAGAAAGCTGGATGAGTGAGAGGGTGCAGGTGTAGCTTGGCCTCTTAGAAAAGAGAAAGCCCCACGGCCGCCCAGGGGGCATCAGTCTTGGTGAGAGGCTGTCCTACCGAGGTCGGCTCCCCTGTCCCTGTCCCCAGCCACAGCAAGGTCACTCCTCCCCAGGCCCGGCGGCCAGTGCATCTCCTGCCTCAACTGTCGGGCCATTTTCCCTCTTCCCAGGCCTGCAGCCCCACAGGGCCCTCCCCCTCCCTTGCTTTACAGTGAAGAACAAGCTCATTGTGGTGCCATTGGCTTGAGGGACATGGACGTCCATGATGTCAGCTTCTGTTCTCCATAACCCCTCCAGGGCCCCTGCTTTGCAATGGCTACAGAGGGGAAGATGCTGTCTGCTCCAAGGCTCCTGCCCACCCTGCAGCGAGCAGCAGAGCCTTCATGGCCTTGGGCTTCTTGTTCCATTATGCTCCTGGCCATCGGGCTGTGTGGATGGAGCAGAGCTCTGGGCTCAGATGCATCTTTTTTATTTTTTTTTTAAGACTTATTTTATTTATTTGCAAGTCAGAATTGCAGAGAGAGGTAGAGACAGAGAGAGAGAGGTCTTCCATCGCTGGGTCACTCCCCAGATGGCTGCAATAGCCGGAGCTGCGCCGATCTGAAGCCAGGGGCCAGGATCATCTTCTGGGTCTCCCAGAAGAAGTGAGTGCAGGGGCCCAAGGACTTGGGCCATCTTCTACTGCTTTCCCAGCCCACAACAGAGAGCTATATCGGAAGTGGAGCAGTGGGGACTAGAACTGGCGCCCATATGGGATGCCAGTGCTTCAAGCTAGGGCTTTAACCCTCTGTGCCACAACACCAGCCTCTCAGATGCATCTTACCAGTGTCGGTTCAAAGCCCACCAACCCCTCCTTTGCTTGAGGAAGTGTGGCTGGCGTGAGATGGGACAGGTGGTGATCCAGACACAGGTGGCCCTCGCGGCCATCACAGGCCAGCAGGTGCAGGGCTAACTACGAAGTTAGTTATCTGCCAGCAGCAGTGTTGCCGCAAAGGAGAGTTTGGGGTGCTCACAGGGCAGCTCCTGGAGGACCCAGGCCAGGCAGTCGGATGAGAACTCACGAGGTTTCTGACCCCGGTCCTCTCTTTGCTTCCAGAATAACTCGGTGTCACCTTCAGAAAGCCTGCGAGCCAGCGAGAAGCACCGGGGCTCCGCCGACTACAGCCTGGAGGCCAAGAAGCGCAAGGCGGAGGAGAAGGACAGCCTGAGCCGATACGTACGTCTGCGGGAGGCGCGCGGGCCTCAGCCCTCCCGGGGCCGGGCCGTGAGTCACGCAGGCACACGTGGGGAAAGACGGCCCCCCTGAGGTGGGCAGGGCTTGGAGAGAGGACCCTGGGAGCCACTGTGGTCAGGCGCTGGATGGGGAGCTCCGTGAGGCCCTGAGCAAGCCCACCCCATCACCGTGGTGCCCTTACGACCCTAATCTGCCCCACTTGGCACCCTCAGCTGTGGCCTTTGATATCACCTGATGTGACAGCCCCGGCACTGGAGGCCGTGGCAGTCACGTGGCCATCGTGCCTGCCCGTGTGGGGCAGGTTGGGGGCATCGTGGGGCTTGATCAGTCAGCCCCTGGCTGTGCTCTCTGCCTCTGGCATGGGCGTTGGTCTGGCCGGGACAGTTCCTGGCTGCTGGAAGGGGCGGGGCAGGTGGGGAGAGCCCCACTGGAAAGGCCCGGCCTCTCACTGACCAGCGGCTTGCTTGTCCTTTGCAGGACAGCGATGGGGACAAGAGTGACGATCTGGTGGTGGACGTTTCCAATGAGGTAAGGGCGGCCCCGGGTTGCAGGGAGGGCATAGCCTCCGCAGGCGTGAGGACCTGTTCCACCTGTCTCTGGCAGCCCGTGCAGGGCGAGGCAGCCTCGGGTCTTGGGGCATCGGGCAAGTCAGGAGGAGCCGGGCTGGGTTTTGCTGCGTGGGCACCCAGGACTTGCGGCGTGGAGTCTCTGGAGGGAAGCTCTCAGGGAGGGGCCAGCTTCTAATCCCCGTGGGCTTCAAGTCAGCGCTGCCTGTCCCCATCTGGAGGTGAGGGTGGCGAGCCCCCAGAGGTGAGCCTCGGCCACGTGGGAGGAGCAGGAGACCGATTAGAGTCTGTGACTTGTGTCTGATCTTGGACAGGTCACCGCTCCCTGACCCCAGACTGCAGATCACACGGGGGTGACAGGTGGCTGCCCAGCCTGGGGCCTCCAGCCTTTGAGCCAGACTCTTGGGCCCCTCCCCCACCCACCCACCCACAGGGAGCAGGGGAGGCCGTAGCCTGGGGCTCACTCTCAGGGCACCCCTCTGTGTTTAGGACCCAGCAACGCCCAGGGTGAGCCCGGCACACTCCCCCCCTGAAAATGGACTGGACAAGGCCCGGGGCCTGAAGAAAGATGCCCCCACCAGCCCTGCCTCCGTGGGCTCCTCCAGCAGCACGCCTTCTTCCAAGACCAAAGACCTCGGTCATGTACGTGGGGTCCACCCTTGGTGCCCTCTGCAGAGGCTGAGGTGGTAGGAGCAGAGCGGGAGGCAGGATATGCAGAGGCCGGAGCTGGAGCTGCACTGGCGGGAGGGCAGAGCGACTGCAGGTGTGGGGCCCTGCGCTGACATTCCTGAACCCCAGCTGCTGCACGTGCCCCCACACCCTGCTAAAGGAGGCTGGGCCGGGATCAAGCTGCTGAGCTGAGGGTGGCACCTGGCTGGCGCTGGGCTGTTGGGGGCACAGGTCCTCATGGCCCTTCTTGTTGTCTCTTTCCTATTCAGAATGACAAATCGTCCACCCCGGGGCTCAAGTCCAACACACCGACTCCCAGGAACGATGCCCCGACTCCAGGCACCAGCACCACCCCGGGGCTCCGCTCCATGCCGGCCAAACCTTCAGGCATGGACCCAATAGGTGTGACAGGCAGCCAGCCTGGGGTGGGCTCTGTGGGGCGGGCGGGCACCATGGCCTGGGTTAATGAGAAGGGCCCAGGGCTGGAGCTGCCCAGAGGCTCAGACAGGTCAGGACCCCCAAGGCCTGCTTCTGCCCTGGCTCTATGAGGCTGTGTCAAAAGAGGTGGGCATCAACTCCAGCTCAAGCCTCCCCTGTCTGCAAGCTGGGGTCCCCTCTGGGTGGGTTCAATCCGAGAGGGCTTCCCGGAGCAGGCAGTCAGGGTTGCTGCAGGGCAGGGAGGAGCGGCCCCCTCCCGCTGACTGCCGCCCCCTCGCAGCCTCTGCCCTGCGCACGCCCATCTCCATCACCAGCTCCTACGCGGCACCGTTCGCCATGATGAGCCATCACGAGATGAACGGCTCGCTCACCAGCCCCGGCGCCTACGCCAGCCTCCACAACATCCCGCCCCAGATGAGCGCCGCCGCTGCCGCCGCCGCGGCCGCCTACGGCCGATCGCCCATGGTGAGCTTTGGCGCTGTACGTAGACCTTTTGGTCCTTTTGGTCTTTTTGGGGGGGACTGGGGAGGGTGGGGTGTGGAGGTGGGCGGTTGCCGTGGTGCTCCCTGCGTGCAGAGGGGCCCGGGGCCTTGGGACGGCGGGGAGGGGGTTTGGCAGAAATCGTGGAGACTTGGCAAAAAGCACATGTGCTCCAGGAGTGGCCGTGGGGCCTCACCCATAGCAGCCTCTCAGGGAATCATGGTGGGTGGGGACGGCAATGCCAAGGGTCCGGGAGCCAGGGCCTGTTGCCAGGTTACTGCTGATGAACAGTTAGGCTTTGGGCCAGCTGAGGTAGGGCTCTTTGCAGGAGGCACCTTCTCTGTCCATGTCCTGTCCACGCACAGGCCCATTAGGCCAGCAGGGCAGGGAGAAGCTTGGAGAGCTTAGTGGGAACAGCCCCCTGCCTTCCCCCAGCTGCGTGTGCCCTCCCGGCTCGCTGTCTCATTCTGAAGAGGCAGAGCCGCCCTAGGAGATGTGTAGGTGAAGGGGAGGCCGCGGAGGGGCCATCTCTGACACAGCGCTGCCTTATCTTCCAGGTTGGCTTTGACCCTCACCCCCCGATGCGGGCCACGGGCCTGCCCTCAAGCCTGGCCTCCATCCCTGGTGGAAAACCGTAAGCTTGGGCTGTGTGAGGGCTCGTGCTCCCTAGGGCTTGGCAGGGCAGAGCACAGAGCCGTTCCCCCCCGCCCCTGGGGGAGGTGCCAGTCTCTGCAGAGGCATTTGGCCGAGGTGCCACCCTGGGAGCTCCCCTTCTAAGAGGGGACCAAGGTGATCGCTTTAGGTCCCCCTGTTAGAAAACACCCCAGGCACTGTTGGTCATCCTCACACTGCCCTGACCTTTCACCTCCATGGGGCACTGTTGGTCATCCTCACACTGCCCTGACCTTTCACCTCCATGGGGTGCTGGGGGGCGAGAAGGTGAGGCAGGCCCACGATGCCGGGGCTCTTTCCTGACTGTTCGCGGGGCTCCCGCTGCCCACAGGGCGTTGACCTCAGAGGGCATCGCCCTGGCCTTTGCCGTTCTGTTTCCCGTAACTGGCCGCCCAAGGCCTGGTGCTTTGTAAAGCACAGAGGTGCCCCTGGCTGTGGTTCTGGGGCCTAGGGAGTCTCTGCATCGGCGTCCGCTGATGGCTCTGCTGGTGGAGGTCATGACGCCGTGGGACAGCTCGCCAGCCCGGCCTCTGCTAGCTCCCTCATCGAACCACTGTCACCCCCAAAAGCCCTGGGAGCAGAAGTGGGGGACACACGGAGCGCAGCACAGCAGGGCCAGCAGATGTGCCTCGCCGGCACCTTGGCCCCGTTAGGGAGGAGGTGGCAGAGTGCCATCTGGTCCGGAGCAGGGACTGATGGACGGGAGTTAAAACCCAGGCTGGGATCCTCGGCAGCCCCACTGTGGAGAGGAGCTGTGGGGTCCCTGCGTGGGAGAGATCTCAGGAGAGGGGCCTGCAGGCAGGGCGGACGGCGCACGTGACGCTGCCTCTCGTTCCAGCGCGTACTCCTTCCACGTGAGCGCCGACGGGCAGATGCAGCCCGTGCCCTTCCCCCACGACGCCCTGGCGGGCCCTGGCATCCCCAGACACGCCCGGCAAATCAACACGCTCAGCCATGGGGAGGTGGTATGTGCTGTGACCATCAGCAACCCCACACGGCACGTCTACACCGGTGGCAAGGGCTGCGTGAAGATCTGGGACATCAGCCAGCCGGGCAGCAAGAGCCCCATCTCCCAGCTAGACTGCCTGGTGAGGGTGCCGAGACCAGGGTAGGCTGAGCAGTTGTGGTCAAGCTGCCTGGCGTGGCCAAGCCTTGGTAGCGTGGTTGCTGGCGAGAAAGGCTTGTTGCTTTGAGAAACAGGGACGACCTGGCAGGGCTGGTGTGGCTGCTTGGTGTCGCGCGGTGTGCCTTTCCTGGGCCTCAGGACTGGGCATGGGCTCAATGAGCGCTCAACCCAGCCCCTCCTCCCTCCAGAACAGGGATAACTACATCCGCTCCTGCAAGCTGCTCCCCGACGGGCGCACGCTCATCGTGGGCGGCGAGGCCAGCACGCTCACCATCTGGGACCTGGCCTCGCCCACGCCGCGCATCAAGGCCGAGCTGACGTCCTCGGCGCCCGCCTGCTACGCCCTGGCCATCAGCCCCGACGCCAAAGTCTGCTTCTCCTGCTGCAGCGATGGGAACATCGCCGTCTGGGACCTGCACAACCAGACCCTGGTCAGGTGAGGGCCGGGGCGGGGAGCTGCCTGCTGTGACGGCCGCGTCCACGGCAGCTCTGATGAGCGATGCCCGAGGGAAAGGCAGCTGAGCTTGTCGGGAGAGAGGCTCCGTGGCTCAGGGAGCTTGGGAGAAGGCTCTGGGGAGGAGGGGGAGTGGTAGGGAAGCTGAGGGCAGGGATCAGAGGAGAAGAGTGGTGGCGAAATGCGGGCTTTGGGAGCAGAGCTGCAGCCCTGAGCCCAGCGGTGGGCAGGTGTCTAGGCACACCATGGGCAAGGCGGGACTTCCGGGCCTGGCTCAGTGCACGTCACTGCCTGTTCTTGGGTCGTCGTTAGTGGTGGGGCTGCCCCAGCCCCGGGGTCTGTGCAGGGTCCAGAAGACACCGGGGGTTGTGCCGAGTGCAGGCCAGGGAGCCGCGTCCAACAGAGCAGGCTGGCTTCCTCTCTCTGAATCTTCTCAGCCAGAATCCCCTGGGCCCTCCCACCTTTCCCCCGGAGCAGCAGGGAGCTCTCTGCAGGGCCTGTGTTCCAGTAGCCTGGGCCAAGGTTCTGGTCCTCGCAGCCTCGCTTTGCGTCCTGCTCACTAAGGGATCACGGCCCCCGGGCCTTGGTTTCTCCTCTGCACTGGCACAGAGCTTGCCTGCTCCCTGAGGTGCAGGCAGCCGAGCTCAACCTTCGTCCCTGCGTGGCCTTCACAGGCAGTTCCAGGGCCACACGGATGGGGCCAGCTGCATAGACATCTCCCACGACGGCACCAAGCTGTGGACCGGGGGCCTGGACAACACTGTGCGCTCCTGGGACCTGCGGGAGGGCCGGCAGCTGCAGCAACATGACTTCACCTCCCAGGTGCGCCCCCACACCTCGCCCTTCCACCTCCCCTTCCCTGGGAGGAAGTGCAGGCTGCCACGTGGACATGACCCTGGAGGTGGGCAAGCTTGGCCTGGCTGTGGGGATTGCATTCCCAGCTCTGCCGCTGTGGAGCGCTTTTTCCTCGGCTTCCTTACTCGACTAACAGCAGCTCCGATGGGAGGGCCAGAAAGGGTCCTCCCGAAGGTCTGAGCCGTAAGCATGGCTCGTGCCAGGTGTGGCTACTGCTTATTTTTATCACTTAGCTCAAAAAAATTTTTTAAAGATCTCTTTGTTTATTTGAAAGTCAGAGTTACACAGAGAGAGAGAGAGAGAGAGAGAGAGAGAGAGGTCTTCCATCCGCTGGTTCACTCCCCAATTGGCCGCAACGGCCGGAGCTGCGCCGATCAGAAGCCAGGAGCCGGGAGCTTCTTCTGGGTCTCTCTCGCTGGAGCAGGGCCCAGGGATTTGGGCCATCTTCTGCTTTCCCAGGCCATAGCAGAGAGCTGGATCAGAAATCGAGCAGCTGTGTCTCGAACCAGCACCCATATGGGATGCTGGCACTGCAGGCGGTGGCTTTACCATCCCAATTACCTCAGCTATTTTAGTCCTGAGTAGCCAATATTTTAATCTTAAGTAGTTAACACTTCTTAAATACTCACTATTTCAGTTTTTGGGCGTTTTTTTGTTAAGAAAAGATATAAAAGGCAAAGGGACGAAGGTGACCTTGGTCATGACACAGCTGAGCCTCTGAGCTTGATGCCTGGCTCTGCTGCTGCCTTCTGGAGTCAGCAACGTCCTTGAGCCTCAATTTCCTTACCTCTAAAATGGGGGTGGGAAGGGTCTCGGCACCTCTGGGGAGGCCAGAGGGCGCCCAGGTCAGTGTGCTGCCCGTCCCCCCCCCGCAGATCTTCTCGCTCGGTTACTGCCCCACGGGGGAGTGGCTGGCCGTGGGCATGGAGAGCAGCAACGTGGAGGTGCTGCACCACACCAAGCCCGACAAGTACCAGCTGCACCTGCACGAGAGCTGCGTGCTCTCCCTCAAGTTCGCCTACTGCGGTGAGCCCGGGGTCCGGCCTGACGGAGGGGGCATGGGAGCCCGCGGGGTGGGGTGCCCAGGGCTTATGGCAAGGGCACAGCCATCCCTGTCACAATGAGCGAGGCCCCAGAACTAGGCCTCCCGGGGCCTGTGGCAGAGGAAGCGGGATGGGCAGTGGGAGGACAGTTCGGGTGCTGGTGAGCACGAGCGTTGGCATCTGAGCGTGTCCCTGCTCCTGGTGCGCTGTGTGGCCTGGGGCATCTCTCGGCCCCTCTGTGGACAGGAAGCGGGCGGTGCCCACCAGGGGACCACAGTAGCTTTCACAAGAGTCTTTTGGGGAGCGTGGCTACGGCAGTTTGAGGCAAATCCACTCTTCCAGAGAGGCATTCTCGCCTGTAGGAGGGGCCGCGCAAGCTGCACGTGGGCCGGGGTCTCGCTTGGCGGTCTCGGCCTGCCTGACAGCCTGGGCCTCCACCTGCAGGCAAATGGTTTGTGAGCACTGGGAAGGACAACCTCCTGAACGCCTGGAGGACGCCCTACGGAGCCAGCATTTTCCAGGTACCGCGCTGGTGGGGGCCGGGCGGCAGGCACAGGGACCCGAGGAAGGCGGGGCTTGCAAGGTCTGGGGACCCCGCACCTATTGAACACACTCACCCCCACTCACTCATTCACCCACGCACAGCTGTGCACCCTGGGGTCTCCACCCTGCCACTTCTGGACCCAGGCTGCAAGGCCCGGGGTCGCCTGTGTTGTCACACTGACGGCTTCCAGAGCCAGCCGGCAGCTGCTGCCGAGGGTCCCTTCCTCAGAGCGGTTGAGCGCTCCCAGGCCAGGGTGTCAGGTGCCCGAGGTTGGGGAGGGTAGAGTTGGGGGACAAGCCAGTCAGACAGCCCCGAAACAGCGCCAACTACTCAACAAGTGAATTCTGTATTTCTTTTTTCCTCTCCGCACCCCACGCCTTCCCGCGTCTGCCTCCTCCAGTCTAAAGAATCCTCGTCTGTCTTGAGTTGTGACATTTCGGCGGATGACAAATATATTGTAACGGGCTCCGGCGACAAGAAGGCCACCGTTTATGAGGTCATCTACTAGGCGAGGACTGTAACAGGGCTGTCAGACCCTGGGAGAAGCCCACTGGGCTCTGGCAGGGAGACCCCGGGCGCCGGCCCCAAGCGGCGGAGGAGGGGCTGCGAGCAGCCGAGCGTGTGCGTGCCCGGCCTGGTGTGGACTCCTGGGCACGGATGGGCGTGTCTCGCGGGTGGATGGACTCTCCTCTCCTCCTCCTCCCCTCACCACCACTGGCAGATGCTACAAATAGATTTCTTTTGGAGGCTTATGGCTCCAGTCCCCCAGATGTCCCCATGAATGTCTCTTCTGTCCCCTGTCTTTGGAGCTGTCCCCCCTGCCTGCCCTGGGCTGGGGGGCACTGTGAGTGGACCACATTTGCCGGGCTAGGGGAGGGGGGCCCTTGTACCCTTGTGTGTAGGGCACAAGGTTTGTGAAAAGTGTAAATAAGAGTTGTTGGGCAGCTGGGCAGCGAGGGGCAGGAGGCCCCTCCCCGCCCGGCTCCGGCCACGTCCTCGCCTGCTGTATCTGTAGCCCGCTCTGGTGGGGCTTCGTGTGTCTTTTTTTAAACAGGAGTTCCCACATGGGGAGGGGAGCCACTTGAGGAGGGGGTGGGATGGGGAGGGAACCTGCCCGCTATGGCCCACTGGAGTGAGCTTGCTCCCCGTGGGCTGGGGTGTCTGGACTGAGTGCCAGACAGAGGGGCAGGATGGTTGGTGGACAGTCCCAAAACAGGGCCGACACCCCCCAGAGGCAGCCAGGTGTCCCAGGTCCCCTGTGCTCACCCACCCTCTCCCGCCCTCTGCCTCCCAGGGCCTCAGCCCCTCCTCTTTCTCTTTGGTGCCCGATTGGGATGAGAAGTGCAAGTTCAAAGGCACTCGCTCCCCGCCCGGCTCGGCCTGCGGAGGACACAGAGGTAGGAAAGGCCTCGCAGCTCAGCTCAGGGAGCGGCCAGAGACGAGTTACAGCTGGCGGGGTGCTTTTTTTTTTAATTTGAATAAAAAGAATGAGAAGTTCTGTCCTTTTATATAAAATGCCTTCTGCCCCTTCCCTCTCCCCCTGGAGGGGAAATCTGTTAACCCGCAGGGTTGCCAGCCTGAGCCCTGATGCCCCTCCCCGACCTGGGTGGGGCCGGGGGCGGGGCCGAGGTCCTTGGCGCACCAAGTGCTAACTCCTTGCAGCTGTCAGTCTCAGCTGTCAGTCTCGAGGGCCCAAACAGGTTGCAGTGGGGTTCCGAAACGTTCTGAGGTATTGGGATTTTGTTTTTTTCTTTTGGTCTTTTTTTTTTCTTCTTCTTCTTTTAAAGAGAAGCTAAAGGCCGTCGAGAGCCCGGGGTGGGTTCTCTGTGGATGTAGCATATGGAAGATAATTTTTATACCGCATTTTTATGGATTATTTTATAACGTGTGGTCTGCCTAGGGAGCAGGCGGGGAGGGCCCTGGGACAACTGCGGGCAGCCGATGCTGCCGGCACCTGCCTGGGCGTGATGTGGAGGTGGGCACGTGGGCACCCAAAGTCTGGAGCGCTCTCTGGGTCTGGGATGTGTGTCGGCTGCCTCTTGTTAAGGCTCGAGCCGGAAGGGAGGGCAAGGGTAGAAAAAAAAAAACGTTATTCCTGAAGAAGAGAAAAAGAAAATGCAAAGTCATTGTTATGAGCTGTTTTTATATTTTTAAAAGTTCCTATTTAAAGGTTGGCTTGACTGTTGCGTCTTAATTGCCCCTCCCCCAGTGGGTCAGCCCTTCCTGACAAGGCCAGGGCCAGCCACGGGGACTCTGGCCTGCCGGGGCCTGGGCCGTCCCTGCTCCACGCTCTTGGGATGTCACCGCGCAGGCTATCCCCTGCCACAGCCTGCAGAGCAGTGTCTGCCCCGTCCCGCCTGCCCTGGTGTGGGGCGCGGGGGGCCAGGGGTGGCGAACGGGGGGTGGGGGCTTTCCTCTTCACAGGACAGAGCTCCCTCCGGGGAGCACAGGCCACAGCTGTCAACACCAAACTTTTTGGAAAAAAATTAAGTGCCATGAACCTTCTGGACACGGAAAACCTGCTCCCTTTTTTTCCTTTATTAATTGTGAGGTTTCAGTGCAGGTCAGTGTCCCCTGGGGAGGGGGGGTGAGCAGTGGGCGCCTGCAGGATCCCCAGGGGTGGGTTCCTGGCACTGGGATTGCACCCACCCAGGCTGGGGACCAGCATGCTCCAAGTCAGACAGGAAGGGGACGGCAGCCTTCAAAGCAGGACTGGGCGGAGGCTGGGAGGGAGCTGAGCCGAGGTCCCAGTTACAGCTGGGACCTGGAGTGGCAGCACCTCTGGACCGTGCCTTGTGCACGCAGATGCAGCCCTGGGCTGGAGAGGGGCAGCCCCGCGAGCTCTGGCTGGAGCTGAACTCCGTGTGTGTGTCCAGGCCCCAAGTTGCCCCCAGTGCTAAGACAAGGTTGAGGTTGCGGCTGGGGCTTGCTGCGGGGGAAGGAGACGGAGCAGTGTCACCTCCAGGCTCTTGTTGCCCTTTCCAAGAATGGCCGTGCCACAGGGGCTTCCTGGACCTGGTCAAGAACGGGAAGGGGACCACAGCTTGGCCAGTCCCTGCTGTAGAAACGGTCGAGGCTGGAATGAGATCACAGTGCCGAGGTGCCAGCAGGTGCGTCGCCCCTCCACACCAGCGTGTCCTGGTGCTGCTGGCCTGTAGGCATGCTCAGGCCTCAGGCACCGAGCCTGCAGGTGCACTCAGGCTGCACAGGCTGCCCCCGCCTGCCCCCGCCCACCCAAAGCACTATGCTTGTGATGTTGCTAGCTTACAGGCTGGTGCGAGAAGGCTTGGAGGTACAAGGTCTGGACCCAGGGGCCGGGTGTGTCCCTCACGAGCCTGCTAACTTAGGGACCAACCGTTGGCCATCCCAAGGTGGCAGACTGTCAAGAACACAGTCTTTTAAAGTAAACTCTTTAAAAATACAAAATATAGCAAACCTGATTTTTTTTTATAATGTGTGTGATTAACAAAATTACTGGACATCATCTGATTTTTTTAAGATTCATTTATTTGAGAGGCATAGTTATAAAGGGGGGTCTTCCATCCGCAGTTCACTCCCCAAATGGCCACAACAGCCACAGCTGAGCCAATCCAAAGCCAGGAACCAGGAGCTTCAGGTCTCCCACGTGGATGCAGGGGCCCATGCACTTGGGGCATCTTCCACTGCTTCCCCAGGCCATCAGCAGGGAGCTGGATCGGAAGAGCAGCATCCAGGACACACACCATCGCCAGAATGGGATGCTGGTGCTGCAGGCGGAGGCTTAGCCTACTGTGCCACAGCAGCGCCAGCCCTGTCATTTGATCTTTCTTTGTGATAATATAAAGTACAAGGAGCTTCACACACAGGAGGCAGGTTGAGAAGTTTGCCTCTGGGAACGATGTTCAGCCTAGCAGTTGCCCCGCCCACATCCCACCACGGGGTGTCTGGGTTTGATTTTCAGCTCTGGCTTCTAAGCCCAGCTTTTTTCCCTTGCAGACTCTTCTGTGCAGCGGGGATGGCTCGAGGGATTGGGTCCCTGCCTCTCCCATGGGAGACCTGCATTGCATGCCCAGCTCCTGGCTTTGGCCCCGGCCCAGTTCCAGTAGCTGCGGGCATTTGGGGAGTGGACGAGCAGATGGAAGCTCCCTCCATCTCCTCTTTCATCTCTGCAGCTCAAATTTCAAAGATGCGAATTTATTTAGATACAGAATCTTTTCTTGAAATCCATACACAGTTTTTTCACAATACACATTAACTACTGCACACTGTGCAAAAATGCTTAACAGCAAAATTCACTCCCCCCATGTTTCATGAACTTTTGAAGTAACCCCATACACTCTAGACTGTGAACCATCGCCGAAGATGTTACCAGCACTGGACGCTTTGCGCTAGAAGGGGTTTCTGTCCTGTGCCCCTGGCTTTACAGGCTGGGTAAGCAAGGCCCGGAAAGGGAAGTGGCTTGCCGTGAGTCACACAGCCTCCCGTGCATGCATGCACTTGCCCCTCTCCCGCAGCCATCTACGTGGCCGTCCTGTCCACCCGTGCTTCCAGCTGGTATTTACACAGGGAGAGTCTGATTGTGCCAGGCAAGGCTGCTGTGATGCAGAGATCCGTCCATCAGACACGACGCCTGTCCTCACAGGGCCAGCTGGGAGAAAGTAGTCACAGGAGTTGACAGCCGTGACATGAGGTGTGTGAGGGTGCACACCCTGGAAGTTGTCTCACGTATATGCGGCATTGACCTGGGCTAACAGAGGCATGGCAGGTGTGAGTGCGACAGACACCAGTGCCGTGGGCATCCCAGGGGGAGGTGAGGAGGGCCATGTGCCACCTGGCACGGTGTGTATTCAGGCCCAGGCTGAGACAGGATCCTAACGCCACGTGTCTGCCCAGCTCCAGTCCAGTTCCTGCTCTACGGATGCTGGCACTGAAGACGGCAGCTTAACCTGCTGTGCCACAGCGCCAGCCACTTTGGTCCAGATCTTGCTACCTCTCTCTAGTCAGTCTCCTACAGCCCAGGAGCTGGCCTGAAGATTGCACGCTGAGGGGCTGGCGCTGTGGCATAGTGGATAAAGCCACCACCTGCAGTGCCAGCATCCCATATTGGCACTGCTCCACTTTCCATCCAGCTCTCTGCTATGGCCTGGGAAACCAGTAGAAGATGGCTCAGGTCCTTGGGTCCCCGCACCCACATGGGAGACCCGGAAGAAGCTCCTGGCTCCTGGCTTCGGATGGGCGCAGCTCCAGCCATTGTGGCCAGTTGGGGAAGTAAACCAGCAGATGGAAGACCTCTTGCTCCTCCTTCTCCTCCTCCTCCTCCTCTCTCTGTGTAACTGACTTTCAAATAAATGAATCTTAAAAAAAATTGCACACTGAGTAGGATGGTTGAGCTCTGGAGAGCTCTGGGCAGAGCCAGGAAACGGGGAGGGAAGAGTGCGAGGGAACGCAGTGCGGGGAACGGACAATGCCCAAGATAACCCCGTAGGGCTCTGGGCCCCCAACATGAATGGCACCACAGGTGTTAGGAAAAGAGACGCAGAATGGAGAGGAGGCCGAGTAGGAATCTGCAGCCAGACTGAATTTATTCAGAGAAAGCAAGTCCTCAGAGGTGGGGGCCAACTCCCAGCATGCGTGTTGATGCAGCTTGTGGCAGAAGGCCCTGACCCCAGAGGCCGACCTTTTTACATTTTAGGGGGGGTGGGGGTGGGGGTGGGGATAGGGGCAGCAGGCAGAGGGGAATTCCTCAAACTGGTGGCCGTGTGGGGTCTTGGGAACCTGGGACAGAATGACTGTTAGTTTAATAGTCCTGTCTGCTGCGGTCTGCTCCCTGTCCCTGGACGGTGAACTCTCTCAATGCGGGGCCTTTGTCTTCAATCTCCAATGATTAATACTTAGTGGGAACCCGGGAAATGTTAAGTGAATCTGTGAGGGATGAAGATAGCAACTAATATTTTTGAGAGTGCTTATCGCGCATGAGTCAGTGCTTCATAAATACTGTCTAGTTTCCTACTCATCTGACTTTCCCATGAGATAATTGCCATTATTACACTCATTTCATAGATAAGGGAGCTGAACTTCAGCTTGCCCAAGGTCACATAGTCTGTAGGGCTTGTGTGGCAATACTGGGGATGGATGGATGGATGGAGGCATGGGTGGATGGATGGGTGAGGGAGAGGGTGATATAGATGGACAGATGAAATGATGGCAGGGTGGATGGTAGGGTGGATGGATGGATGAGGGAGTGGGTGATATGGATGGACAGATGGGATGATGGGTGGGTGGGCAGGAGGGGTGAGTGGATGATGGATGTGGAATGGCTGCTTCACGGGGACTTGCTCAGAAGCTTGAAAAGAATTGATCCACAGGCGGGAGAGATCGATGATTTGGGGGAAAGACGAGGCCGAGGTGCCTCCTGCTCAGCCCAGGCCTCAGCACCACGTCCATGAAGACACTTCCCTCAGTGTCCGGTAAAGCTGCAGCCTGCAGTGCCGGCATCCCATATGAGTGCCGGTTCTAGTCCCAGCGGCTCCTCTTCCGATCCAGCTCTCTGCTGTGGCCTGGGAAAGCAGTAGAAGATGGCCAAGTCCTTGGGCCCCTGCACCCACATGGGAGACCCAGAAGAAGCTCTTGGCTTTGGACCAGCTCAGCTCCAGTCGTTGTGGCCAGTGGGGAGTGAACAAGCAAATGGAGGACCTCTCTCTCTCTCTCCATCTCTCTGTCTGTAACTCTGCCTATCACGTAAATAAATTTTTAAAAAATTTGGGCAACATCATCAACAAGCATGAGACGCAGAGCTCTACAACTAACTTGGCAAGCATAAATTATTTTCTAGACACCTGGAAAACTTAGGAAGCAGCAGATAAACCATTTTACAAAATTCAGAAGCCACTCGTGACTTCTCGTAAGGTAGCAAACTAGGAATGAAAGGAAACCTTACAATCTGACAATGGAGAGCTAAACCAGACTGACAGCCACGTACTAGATAACAATGAAATGTTGGAAGTTATCATCATAGTCAGCAAAAACAATAGCAAAAATAGTCATCCTCACTGCTTCCATTCAACGTGGTAATGGAGGTTCTCACTGATGGCGTAAGATGGAAGAATAAAGGTATAACGAGTGAAATGAGAGAAATGAAGCTGTAGTCATTTGTGGGCATTATCACTGCCTAGAGAGAGTACACAAGCAAAACGCAGCACATCAGAGCCCAGCTGGTACGTGCATCCGGTATCAGAGCGCTTGTCGGAATTCTGGCTGCCCGGCTTCTGACCAAGCTTCCTGCTAACGCGCCTGGGAAGCTTTGGGTGATGACCCAAGTCCTTGGGTTTCTGCCTCCCACAAGGAAGATATGCATGGAGTCCCTGGCTCCTGGCCCAGCCCTGGCTGTTGTGGGCATTTAGAGAGTGACCCAGTGGATGGAAAATCTGTCTTTCCCTGTCTGTCACTCTGACTTTCAAATAGGTAAATCGTAGGAAAAGAAGAATTGAGTTCAGTTCTTGGATCCCAGATAAAAAATGCATTCATGAATAGCACTCTTATGCATAAGTAGTAACCAATTAGAAAAATGAAATGTGAGGAAAATGCATTAACAGTAGCAGTAAAAACCACCTATGCATAAACTTATAGCTGCATAAGCTCTTTATGGAGAAAAATTCAAAACCGTATTAAAGAAGGCGTTTTGTCCTGGCTCCATTCTTGATTCGAGCTCCCTGCTAACGTGCACCCCGGGAGGCAGCAGGTGGCGGCTGGGGTGATTGGGTCCCTGCCACCCACGTGGGAGACCTGCACTGAGCGGAGTTCCTTGCTCCTGGCCTCACCCCAGTCAGGGCCTGTTGCACATACCTGGATGGCAGCAGTCTCGCTCACTGTCTGCCTCGCAGATAAATAGATTTACAGAAGCAAATAGATCACAAGCTCTACCATTAGTCACTGATGAGAAAATTCATTTTCATTAACGAAGTCATCTGCCCTAACAATCTATAGATGCGATATGAAGCAAAATCCAAACATCCTGTGCAATTTGATAAACTGACACTGAAATGTGTATGAAAAGTTAGGGACCAAGAATAGCCAATAGGGGCTGGTGCTGTGGTGTAATGAGTAAAGCCACTGCCTGCAGTGCCAGCATCCCATATGGGTGCCAGTTCGAGTCTCGGCTGCTCCACTTCCCATCCAGCTCTCTGCTATGGCCTGGGAAAGCAGTAGAAGATGGCTCAAGTGCTTGGGCCCCTGCACCCACATGGGAGACCCAGAAGAAGCTCCTGGCTCCTGGCTTCGGATCAGTACAGCTCCGGCCATTGGGACCAGCTGGAGAGAGAACCAGTGGTTGAGAGACTCTCTCTCTCTCTCTCTCTGCCCCTGCCTCTCTCCCTCTGCCTCTGCCTATGCCTCTCTGTAACTCTGCCTTTCAAATAAATAAATAAATAAATATTTAAGAAAAGGAATAGCCAATAGAATTATGAAGAAGAAGAAGGAAGGAGGACTTGGCTTGGATGGAAATCAAGACTGATTTCAAAACTGCAATGAGCAGGAACACGTGGTGTGTGCGAACAGAGAGACCAATGGAACAGAGCAGAGCCCACAGCCGTGAACACTCCACAGACACTATCCAGACGAGAATGTGATGTCCAGCTGTGGCACGGCACATCAGTGGGGCCGACACTCAGGGTCTCTGGGACAATAGCCCACCTTTATGGTGGCAGAAAGAAGTCTCCCTTGCACAATACTCAAAAATAAATTCTAGCTCTCTCTCTCTCTCTCTGCCTCTCCTCTCTCTGTGTAACTCTGACTTTCAAATAAATAGGTAAATAGATGTTTTTAAAAATTGAATTGTAGAGGGGTTAAAGTCTTCTAGGATAGAGTGTTGCGAGAAACCTTGGGGCCTGAGAAGGGAAGGATTACTGAACAACACACACACAGAATAATGAAAAAAGCAATCAAGTTGATTATATTAAAATTTAAGCACCTGTGCGGCAAAAGAGCCCATAAAGTAACAAAACATAAAACCTTTTTTAAAAATTATTTTAGGGCCGGCGCCGTGGCTCACTAGGCTAATCCTCCGCCTTTGCGGCGCCGGCACACCCAGTTCTAGTCCCGGTCGGGGTGCCGGATTCTGTCCCAGTTGCCTCTCTTCCAGGCCAGCTCTCTGCTGTGGCCTGGGAGTGCAGTGGAGGATGGCCCAAGTACTTGGGCCCTGCACCCGCATGGGAGACCAGGAGAAGCACCTGGCTCCTGCCATCGGATCAGCGCAGTGCAGCCATTGGAGGGTTCTTCCATCCACTGGTTTACCTCCAGCTGTTCAGCCGGGACTCAAATCAGCACCCATATAGGATGCTGGCATTGCACGCTGGGGCTTTAACTCACTGCACCAAAGTGAGGGCCCCAAAACATTTTTTAAAGATGGATTTATTTATTTGAAAGTCAGAGTTACAGAGAGAGAAGAAAAGACAAACTTCCATCCACTGGTTCATTCCCCAAATGTCCACAATGGCCAGGGCTGGGCCAGACTGAAGCCAGGAGCCAGGAGCTTCTTTGGGTCTCCCACTTGGATGCAGAGGCCTAAGCACTTGGGCCATCCTCTGCTGCTTTCCCAGGTGCATTGGCAGGGAGCTGAATCTGAAGTGGAGCAGCTGGGCCTTGAACCTGTGCTCTCAAGGGAGGCCAGCATCACAGACAGCGGTCTAACCTGCCATGCCACAACGCTGATCCCGACACAAAACATACAGATGCGATTCCTATCATTGACTGAAAGTGATATGTGGTGTACATGACGGGTTCTTCCAAGTCAGGACTGAGAACAAAACTCCCAGAGAGCAGCGGATGGAGGACACAGGTGCACTGGGAGGGAACGGGCCTCTCGCCAGGTGTCACAGAAATGGAAATCACAACACACAGAGCAACCCGTTCCCACTGGATTATTAATGTTTTTTAAAAATTGTGCCTTGGTTTGTATTTTTCTGAAAGACACAGAGAAACAGAGATCTTCTATCTGCTGGTTCACTTCCCAAATGCCTGCAACAGCCAGGGCTGGGCCAGGCTGAGCGAGGCACCTGCAGCTCCATCCAGGTCTCCCACCTGGGTGCCAAGGACCCAGCTACTTGGGGTGCCTCCCAGGTGTGCATGACCAGGAAGCTGGAATCCCAATCAGCTCTGGAACCACAACCAAACCAGGACACTGGGTTGATAAATGTTTGACAACACAAGCTTCCATGAGGCTGGGCATGGCTAATATTGCAAACACTTTGTGGAAGCAGAAATCCATTCCACTACGTTGTAAAGCAGCCTGAGGATAACAAGGCAGAAGCAGAGCGACTCCGTGAGCTGGGAATTCTACTCCGTCCATGCACCCCAGAGAAATCCTTCAAAAGAATCTAACAGATGTGTACACACAGAATCGTCATGGCCTCCTTGTCTGAGCAAAAATCAATGGGGGCCGGCGCTGAAGTGTAGTGGATAAAGCTGCTGCCTGCCGTGCCAGCATCCCATTTGGGTGCCGGTTCAAGTCCCAGCTGCTCCACTTCCGATCCAGCTCTCTGCTATGGCCTGGGAAAGCAGTGGAAGATAGCTCAAGTCCTTGAGCCCCTGTGCCTGCATGGAAGACCTGGAAGAAGTTCCTGGCTCCTGGCTTCAGATTGGCCCAGTTCTGGCTGTGTGGCCATTTAGGGAGTGAACCAGTAGATGGAAGATATCTCTCTCTCTCTCTCTCTCTCTCTCTCTCTCTCTGCCTCTCTGTAGCTCTGCCTTTCAAATAAATAATTATTTTTTAAAAAATTAGGCCGGCGTCGCGGCTCAACAGGCTAATCCTCCACCTAGCGGCACCGGCACACCAGCTTCTAGTCCTGGTCGGGGCACCGGATTCTGTCCCAGTTGCCCCTCTTCCAGGCTAGCTCTCTGCTGTGGCCCGGGAGTGCAGTGGAGGATGGCCCAAGTGCTTGGGCCCTGCACCCCATGGGAGACCAGGAGAAGCACGCGCCAGCCACGGCGGCCATTGGAGGGTGAACCAACAGCAAAAGGAAGACCTTTCTCTCTGTATCTCTCTCTCACTGTCCACTCTGCCTGTCAAAAATAAATAAATAAATAAAATCATTGGAAACAACCTGCTCAGTAACACACAAATGGATTTGTTAAAAATCTATGCACTTAAACTGTTGAAATCTTTACTTAGTATAGAGTTGATCTTCCGTATATAAAGATAATTAAAAATGAATCTTAATGAAGAATGGGATGGGAGAGGGAGTAGGAGGTGGGGTGGTTTGGGGGTGGGAGGGCGGGTATGGGGGGAGAACCACTGTATTCCAAAAGCTATACCTATGAAATTCATATTTATTAAATAAAAGCTTTCTAAAAAATATATGCACTTTTCCTCTAATGGAATTGTACATAGCATTAAAATGCATGGCATAGATCTGTATGTATCGTCTTGGATACATCTCAAAAGCAGTGTTTTTGTGTGAAAAGAGCAAGTTGCAAAAGGAAATACATGGCACGAAACTATTTAGGGAAAACAGAATCCACACAAAACAGTCCTACTTCTGAAAATATAAAAACAGGAGTAGAAAGAACACCCGCACCACCATGGTTTTATGATGGGTGATGGGGGATGGAATGACAGAGAACTCAGCTCTATCACAGCATGAAACTTCTCAAATAATCTGAGAAGAACGCTAAAATGTTCACATTTTGGAGTCAGCACCGTGGCACAACAGCATCCCACATGAGTCCAGGCTGCTCTGCTTCTGATCCAGCTTCCTGCTAAAGCACTTGAAAAACCAGTGGAAGATGGCCCAAGTGCTTGGGTCCCTGCACCCACGTGGGAGACCTGGAAGAAGACCTGGCTCCTGGCTTCAGCCTGAAGCATTCGGGTAATGAACCCAGTGCAGCCATTTGGGGAGTGAACCAGCAGATGAAAGATCTCTGTCTCTCCCTCCCTCGCTGTCACTTTGCCTTTCAAATAAATAAAATCTTTAAAAAAAAAAAGTCATTAAAAAAAAACTATAAAGTGACTTTCATCTCTCCATAATCATTGTGTAATCTTTTCTACATGTAAGAGTCCTTCAAAAAGGTTGTGGAAAACAAATTAAAAGGTAAGTTAAATGGTGCAAAAGAACTTCTGAAATCCATGCATATAAAATATCATCAACAAGTTTATGGAAAATGTATCATGAAAAAAACTATGTGCAGATTTCAAAAAGTTTGTAGCAAAGTTAACCTATTATTTAATTTTGTTTTCTATGAATTTTTAAGAAAGATTTATTTATTTCAAAGGCAGAGTCACAGAGAAAGAGAGAAAGAGGGAGAGACCCTTCCACTTGCTGGTTCATTCCCCAGATGGACTCCCCTGATGGCCTCAGTAGCCAGGGATGGGCCAGGCTGAAGCCAGGAGCTTCATCTGGGTCTCCTACATGGATGCAGGAACCCAAAGACTTGGGCCATCTTCCACTGCTTTCCCGGGAACATTAGTAGGGAGCTGGATCAGAAGTGGAGCAGCCAGGACTCAGTGTCGCAGTCTGTGGCTTAACCCACTACGCCCCAGCCCCAGCCCCTCCATGAACTTTGTGAGGGACTTTGTAGTTCACAAGTGAAGTGTTTGAATGAAAATAAGACCAGAAAGACCAGGCCTCGATGTGGACATGCCCCTCCTGATTTTACTGGGACTGATAGGAGGCTGGGGTAGGGTGTGCGTGTCCTGTGGTGGGGAGCAGGTGAACTCACCTCATCACCTTGACCAGGAGACTGGATGGGTCCTGTCCTTGAGCTTCCCACATGTTCGGTGGTACCTGCAGCCTGTGAGTGCTTTCTGGGTCCTCTCCAGCCTGGATGATATATATATATATATATATATATATATATATATATATATATAATATATCTTTATATATATATTATATAAAGATTTATTTTCTTCATTGGAAAGACAGGGAGAAGTAAAGCCAGAGAGACAGAGAGGTTTTCCATCCAATGGTTCACTCCCTAAATGGCCACAAAGGCCGGAGCTTCACCAATCCGAAGCCAGGAGCCAGGAGCTTCTTCCAGATCCCCCACATGGGTGCAGGGACCCAAGGACTTGGGCCATCTTCTACTGTTTTCTCAGGCCATGGCAGAGAGCTGGATCAGAAGTAGAGCAGCTGAGACTCTAACCAGTATCCATATGGGATGCTGGCACTGCAGGCTAGGGCTTTAACCTGCTGCGCCATAGCGCTGGCTGCAGACTGGATGATCTTTGAGAGTGCAGGGGCTCATGTGGAGACAACATGGGTTCCTTTTACGTAGCTTTTCACTAGAGAAAGTGCCAGACAGGGGAGTAGATGGAGTCTCCACCTGCCCATCTTACAGCTCTTATGAGTGGGGAGTCTGGCGTCCCCCATAACCTGCCCATTTCTACCGGCCACCAACCCTGCAGTGCCAGGCAGCCTGCCCCAGACTGTCAGCAATTCGTCAATATTTGACACCATCTCCAAAAGGGAAAATCTGTTTTGTAAATTAAACCCTCATACCACTAAGCCACCTAAAGAATTAGCAATTTCTAGTAGTATCAATATTCAATCTGTATACAGGTCTCAGTTGTCTCAAAAATTTTTTTTAATTTACTTGAATTAGAATCTGAAGCTTCTACATGTGTTGGGCTCGTCCTTTGTATCTCATTTTCTCTCTCTCACACACATGTCTTCATTGAAGAAGCCAAATTATTTGTCCTTGGAGCTTCGCAGAGTCTGAGGTTTGCTGATTGCTAAATTGTAGTTAGATCTTAGGGCTTGATTAGATCCAGGCTTGATTTTGGGGGGGGGGGCTTGAGGGGGAACAGGGAGAAGCTGGGTGGGGGTAGCAAGGATACTTCTACTTCCTAGGTTCATTAGGACATGCATAGAACTTTCCCGCTTTGTGTGAGCAGCCACTGGTGATCAGTAATTCATTGTGGCCACTGCAGTGGCACTGTCATTGCGCCACTTCTCCCTGCATTTGCGTGACCACCACAGTAGGGAGAGAGCACCCTGCACCGCAGAGGTGGGGCCAGGCAGAGTGGAGGGCTCAGCGACTTTAGCTGACAATTGTCCAAGATAGTAAATGAATCCTTAGTGTCCTCTGCGGCTGACCAGTGAGGGTTCCTCTTCTAGAATGTCATTCTGCATACGTCCTCGGCGGGTTCGCCCCAGGTGTAGCTCTCCCTGGTGCTTCTCAGATGGTCCTGTCTGGGAACTTCTTGTGGATGCCTCCTGGGCCTTTTCCTAATCAAAGGTGGTGTTCCTGGGTCATCTGTGCACTGCATGTCCTGGGCGTGGACTTGGCCATTTGTCCAGTTACTCCTGGTCCCTTGTGGTGGGTGGGAAGTGGTCTTTAGAGACCATAATCTAGATGCTGGGTGTGCTTGCTGCTAATGGAAGTGTAGTAGTTTTCAGGTCTTTTCAGCAGCAGGGCTGTGTGTCTTCACGCGTGTGCAAGCACATATATGCCTGCTAATGTCATGAAGTCTACTGATACTTCCAAGTTACAGATTTTTAACCTCCTGGATCTGCTCTGTGGCTCTCCTTTCAAAACGAAGTCAGAATGATTTATAGCCGGCGTAGATGAATCTCCAGTCCAATGGGTTTGGTGCTTAACTGGTTTCTCTGGGGCTCCACCGTGAGTTTCCTGAGATGGAAGAGAAGTTGAGGTCCCCTCTGTATTCTTGGTTCTGAATAGAGTGCTAGCCACCAGAACAGTGCTTACCAACAGTGAGTGAGTGTCTCAAAGAGGCATTGTACCCGGGCATTAATCAAGAGAGGTGGGCAGAGCAGACCCTGTGCTGGAGGCTGAGGGCTTGGGACCAACAGCCTATTCCCTCCAGGAATGCACCCATGAGAGGGGACAGCAAACTCAAATTCTAAAGCAGCATCATTAATAAAGAATGGCCTAGATGTGTCGTGGGGGTCCCCAGCAAGGGGTCGGGGGGAAGGGTCCACGCAGACTTCTCAGAGGGGATCATGGGTGGCCTGGGTGCCAGGATGGAGAGGAGCTGTGGGCTGAGAGACCCTTAGTCCTGGGTTGATGACCAGCTGCAGTGCTGAGCTGATGGCCCCTGGATGGGCCTGGAGGGCGGGGCTGGAGCTGCTCCTGGCAGCCCCCAGCAGGGCATAGGAAGAGCTGAGGAGGGAGGGAGCTCGCCCGGCTGGGTGGCTTTGCTACATGGAGTTGCAGAGAGGCAGAGAGCAGTGCCTGGAAGCAGCTGCCACCTGCCTTGCATGTACTCGGTAAATGGGCTTGTTTGTCAACGAAAGTCATTTGCATTCAGGCTGGTGTGGGGACACACTCCCCAGCACTGCCCCCCACCCCCGGAAGCCCCAAGGACAGATGTTACCCAACACCATCACCTTCTAGTCAGGGTGAGGCCACTGGCCCAGGTCCAGGAGGCACAGGTGTTCAGGCTGCTGAGTTCAGCCCCCAGCATGGCCACAGCCACCTGGACCCAGCCGTTTGTCAATTCTCATCCCATGCCTGGTCCAGAACCCACCAGCCTCTGACCTCCTGAGTCGTTTTCAAAAAAAAAAAAAAAAATAAGAAGAAGAAATTCACTTTATAAAGCTGAGCTCTGAGTATTTAGAAACTTTGGATATTGCTGTCATGAAGCCGGTGTCAAAGGGTTCAGTGAAAGTCACGCTAAGTGGCTGTGCCGCAGGTGCTCCCGGCTGCCCCCTGCTCCAAGAACGGGGCTGAGGGGACCAAGCACAGCACCCACAGGTAACCTGCTCCCAGAGCTGACCCCGAATACCTGAGGGACAGCTCAGCGCCTCCTCATCTGATCTACAAAGCCCTGCCCCTGCCATGCAGCTTGGGAAACCCAGATCTAGCCTGCCATCTTTATTACAGATGGAGAAGCTGAGGCCCAGGACTTGGAACCCAAGCTCCTGGCGGCGGCTCCCTCAGTCGGCCAGGGCCCGCCCGCGGCAGCCCTCTCCCCCCGGCAGTGTTTGCAGCAGGAGCCAGAGGGGCCTCACACAACCCCCGAGCCGAGCCCGAAACTAAAACCCCGGTGTCTCGACTCTCGAGTGTTTCTGGCATTGTGGACACTCCCACCCCATCCCCGGCTCTGTGCCACCCCCCACCCCTGCCACCCAACCGCAGCTTCCTCTTTCGCTTCTTGGGGAATTCCAGGGACCGGGCTGCTGCAGCTGGGCAGTGTGCTCCTGCCCAGTCTCCCTCTCTCCAGCATCTCCATGTCCTGGTCCCATCCCAGTCTCTAGGGGGCGCCAGACCAGGGGTGTACAGGCAGCTCTCCTCTGGCCTCAGCAGGCAGTGGGCAGGCAGTGGGCTCCCGGGGTCCTCTCTGGATCTTCAACCCTGCCCTGTCCACCTGCCTGGGAGCCAAGAGCAGGTGCATGCACGGTGGGGCCAGATGGGCATGGACTAGGAAGAGGCCAGGGCTGGAGAAGGGTGGCTTCTGGCCCTGGACACGTGTTCCCCGGCTCCTCACTCTGAGCCTGCCGGCTGCCCTCTCCCAGCCCGTCCTTACAGGTCAGCTCCTGACCCGCCCCATCCTGCAGCATCTTCCAGCGTCCCTAGACCCACTGGCTCAGGCCCCAGACTTCAAAACTCTTGCAGGGTTGAGGTGGGGACCAGTCCTGGTGGCCCCAATAGTCCGCGGTCAGCACTCCCAGGGCACCAGTATGAGGACACTGGAGCCTAAAGGAAGGGTGGGGTGGCTTCCTGGAGGAGGTGAGGTCTGAGCTGAGCTCTGGAGGACAAATGGGATGACGAAGGCTGTGGAGGAGGAGGGGGCAGTGCTGCAGGGTGGAGCGGCACGTGCAAAGGCCCTGCAGGGAAGGTGAGGCAGGGAGCTCCCGGGGAGGACGGCTGTTATCAGCTGCACCCTTGGGCAACCCAGGAGTCACCGGCAGTTTAGCAAGAAAGACTCCGTGGTGGGAGATTTGGATGCCAGGACCTGACCCAAATTGCTAATAGTGGAGGGCGTGGGGCAGCCTGTGGCGTGGGCGCTGCGGTGGCGGCTGTGGCCTCAGAGCCTGGCACAGCCAGAGAACACGTAAGAAGAGGGTCCCCCGGTGCCACTCCTTCACCTCATCTCCCCACCGGGCCAGGGCTTCTCCGCAGGGGCTGGGGAGGGAGCTCTCCCAGGTGGGGACCCACCTGTGTCCTTGCAGGTGCCCTGGCCGGCACCCAGCCGCAGAGGCGCAGTGTCGTGGGGCGAGCTGTGTTTCTGGGGCTCCTCCACAGGCAGCTCTGTGCTTGCTGTCCCCTGGCCCCGTGGCAGCAGGGGCCTCAGCTGCGGGCTTCTGTCCCCGTCTCTGTCCCCCGGGTGCCTGCTGGTCACTGTGATCAGAGCTCCCGCGTGTCTGGGTCCGGGGCCTGCTGACAGAAAGCTCTCGGGCTCCCCCCGCATCCCTGCCCTGAGCCAATGCCCCTGCATTGTCCCCGAGGGTCCTCCCGTCACCACTCACGGCTCATCCTGCACCCCAGGGGCTCAGGCCTGACCCCTCCCCTGTGCCACACCCAACAGCCTGAGCAGCTCTGGGTTTGGACTCTGCCCCAGGCAGGCTGCGTGCCGTCCCTTGTCCCCCCCATGCCTCAGTTTTCCTCGTCTGAAACATAGGGCTGAAAACCAGGTCTCAGATCCTGGAACAGCTGCCCGCGCCCGCACCCCCACTCCAGGTGTTGGGTTTGGGGGCGCCGTGTCTGCCGGGAGGGAGGGCCCAGCCTGGGGCTGCCCAGCAGACATGACCCGCCTCGAGGTCTGTCGTGAGCGTCCCGGCCCCTGGTCCCTCGGCGGCCGCCCGGGTGGAGCAGATGGCAGGGGCGGCGGGCAGCCCCGTCAGCTGCTCTTATCTCTCGCTGATGACACGGAGTGTAAATTTTGTTGGCAAGGCTCCCTCCCGCCTCTGCATGCCACCAGCTTTAATCACTGTAATTGAGTTATAATGAATGATTGTGTGTTCGCATTGTCTGAGCCCCGCACAGCACAGCCAGAGCGAGCCAGCGCGCTGGGCCTGCCCGCCGCGGGGAGGGGCGGGGGTCCTGGCTGCCCCGGGAGGGCCATCGCCCTGGGCTTCCTTCCCTTGGTGGCTGCGAGAGGTGGCCGCTCATCACGGCAGGCGGGCGGCGGGCATATTTTTCACTCTGTGATCACTTCCAAATGGTTACAGTGAACCGAGGAACATTGCGGAATATTTGGAAAAGTTAGATAAGCAAAAAAAAAAAAAAAAAAAAAAAAAAAAACCAGGCATGACAGGCATGAGAACTGCTGCAACACTGCCCCTGGGCGATGGCCGCCTGTTGCCCACCCCCTGTGTGTTTTGAAGACAGCTCTTTCAGACTCCAGGGCGCAAATGGAGTTCTAGCTGCTGCCCCTCCGGCCCCCACAGTGTGCACTGGAGGCCTCCGCAGCCTGGCCTCGCCAAGCGACTCCAGGGGGCAGCTCCTCATCAGGCCCCTTTTCCAGGGGAGGTAACTGAGGCCTTTGGAGCTCATGCAAGTGGGCTGCCCTGTAAACCCAGCAGCGTGTGGTCTGACTGTTGGCCCCTGCCAAGCACGCCAAGAAAGCAAAGAGATTTTAATCACTCCTTCCTTAAAGATTTGTTTATTTATTTAAAAAGCAGAGCAAGGGGGGCGGGGAGATGGAGAGATGTCCATCTGCTGGTTCACTCCCCCAGTGGCCACAATAGCCGTGTCCAGGCTTCAGCCAGGAGCTACATCCGGGTCTCCGGGCCCAAGCACCTGCGCCGACTTCTGCTGCCTTCCCAATGAATCAGAGCAGAGCAGCCAGGACTGGATCTGGGCACTGTGACCTAGGATGACGGTGTCCCCAGTGGCAGCTTCACCCCTGTGCCACAGCACCAGCCCTCCGGTGCCCAGCAGAGAGGCAGACGTGGCTTCGGGAATTTGCAGTTCTTTCTCGCTACCCCGGGATGGTGTTCAGCTGGGATTGCCTCTTCCTGGACAGCAGCCACCAGGTGCCCTGTGGTGGCTCCAGCCAGTGGCCTTCCCTGGACCCCACCCACTGTGGGCTGCTGCCCCTTAGCAGGTGGGGCCCTAGGCGATTCACTTTGCCACTGAGTAAGGAGACTTCTGGGTGCCATGTGCAGCCCCAGCAGGGTGGATCGGCCGCTGGGGTGGCCCTGGTCTCTGCGGACACTGAGCACTGAGCTCTGGCGCCAGCCTCCGCCACGGGCAGGCAGAGGGAGACCAGGGGCGGTTGAGCGTCACCCTCACCAGAGTGTGGACAGGTGCCAGACAGGGGACTGGGGGGGGGGGAGGTTGTCTCCCTCTGCTCCTCTTGGGGTGGGTGGGGCGTGAAGGCCAGGCTGAGGCCACCTTCCACCTAACTTTCTGCATCCCCTAGGTGAGGCCTCCTCTTGCTACGTTTCCCTCCAAGTTCTGCCCTAGATCGATGAATTGGAGCTCTCCCGAGGGTCTCATTCATCCAGGTGGTAGCATTTGTTTTCATTAAGCGACAATAATGTTATTTTTGAAAAGGATTTCTTTTTTTATTTGGAAGGCCAAATGACAGAGGGTGAGAAGGGGAAGAGAAGGAGAGAGAGAGAGAGAGAGAGAGAGATTTTCATCTGTTGGTTCCTGGTTCACTCCTCAAACGGCTGCAATGGCTGGGACTGGCCCAGGAACTCTCTCTGGTTCTCCTACGTGGGTGCAAGGGCTCAAGTACCTGGGCCTCCTGCTGCTACTTTCCCAGGTGCATTCGCAGGGAGCTGGATCAGAAGTGGAGCAGCAGGAACTGGGACAGGTGCTCATGTGGGATTATTGGCGTTATAACTGCCAGCTCAACCTGCTGCGATACAACGCCAGCCCAGCAAAAAGATTACTGTTAGCAATAAGTATATAATGGATGTTTGTATGTAAGTATTCATTAGAAAGTAATATTGGTAACATAATTGTTATAGCTGACATTGACTGCTTAGTACATGCCAGGCACTAGGCTTCTGCACTGTTTTTGTTTTGTTTTGTTTTTGTTTATGTTTTTGCTCAGAGTATCATAATTTTCTGCCCAAATTACAAGCCACTTTTCCTCCATGAAAAGATATTCACCTTGAAATCTGCATTCTAAGAGCCAGGCTCTGGGGTGGCCTTTGTGGAGCATCAGGGTCTGTCTACTTGGGACTCCACTTCCCACACTGGAGCGCTGGTTCAAGTCCTGACACCTCCACTCCAATCCAGCTCCCTGCTGATGCGTCCCAGGAGGTGACGCTCCAAGCACTTGGGCCCCTGCCATCTACGTGGGAGACCCTGATGGAGTCCCTAGCTCCTGGGTTTTGTGCTAGCTCATACCTGGCTGTTCTCTCTCTCTCTCTCTTTTTCAAGTAGATGGAAATAAATAGACATTTAAAAGCAAAATGCCGGGCTGTGTGGGAGGAATGAGCCAGTGTCCCCCAGAGCCACCTTCGGCTGCCTGCACCTGGGGTGGCCCACGGAGCAGGAGCGGCTCGCCAGGCTGTTCTTCCGGGAGCATTTCTCTGGAAGGCATTGCCACAGCCCCTGCTGAACTGCTTCCCAGCAAAGCAGCGATTCCCTTCCTGAAGCCTTCTATGTCAACGGCACTCCCGGGGTCCAAGTCGCTGGTGCCTTTAGCCGCCTCTTGTGACCACGGCTCTTGTGCAGGCTGTCTGCTGAGCCACGAGCAGCCCCGCTCCAGCCTCTGTTTCTTGCTGCTCTGTGGGCTCCAGGGCTGCCAGGCTGCTGGGGAGCCCAGGAGGCTCTGTCACCGGCTCATCAGATCCCTCTCCCCGCCATCCTCCATCGAGCTCTGCTTTGCAGGAGATGACTCTGGAGCACAGAGAGGTTGAGTAACTTGCCTGGGGTCCCACAGCCAGGTGGCGGTGCAGCCTGAGACACACAGAGCCCCAGACTCCTGACAGCCAGAGGCCAGGGCCCGTGACACCTCTGTGCCCTTGACAGCTGCCTTCTGCCCGCATACCCCATGCAAGCCCCCCTCCTGTGTGTACGTACCCCCAGGACAGCACTGCTGTCTGCAGCTGGTGGCTCCCTCTCCAGTGTGCACCATCTGGGGCTGGACCTGTCCATCTGGACCTCAGTGCCCAGGCCTGCGGTCAGGGTGTGGGAGCCTCGGGTGTGCATGACTTAGATGGGGCGGGCTGGGGGGAGAGCTGCCCCAGAAGCTCTGTTGCTGTCCACAGGGCTGGGGACTGGCTCTGTCCTGTGGATGCCTGGCTTGTCCTCCCTCTCTTGTTTCTGTCCCCTAGTCACAGCCTGCTGTCTGCCCAGCCTCCGTGGCACCTGCTGTCCCCACACAGGTTGGGGACAGAGAGAGGAGGGAGGAGGAAGGAGGCGGCAGTTCCTGGGAGCGTGGGAAGCGGTCCCCTGTGCACCTCCATCCTTTCTGGCAGCTTGGTTGATTTCATTACGGGCGCCCCTCTCTCCCGGCTGCCAGCCTGGGCCTCAAATCCTCCTGACAGGCCCGGGAAATCCATCTTCTTCTTTTGTTATTTATTTATTTGAGAGGCAGAGCAGACCGAGAGAAAGGTCTCCCATCCGATGGTTCACTCACCAAATGGTCACAATGGCCTGAGTTGGGCCAATCGGAACCCAGGAGTCAGGAGCTTCTTCCAGGCCTCCCACATGGGTGCAGGGGCCCAAGCACTTGGGCCATCTTCCACTGCTTTCCCAGGTGCATTAGCAGGGAGCTGGGTTGGAAGTGGAGCTTCTGGGACTTGAAGCTGTGCCCATTTGGGATGCCTGGGATGCTGGTGATGCCAGCGGAGGCCCAGCCTACTATACCACGGTGCCAGCCCCGGGAAATCCATCTTCCAAGATGCTTGCCTGTTTGCTATTCTCTTGGGAAAATCCAAGGACTGTACTGGGAAAAGAAACGAGGAGAGGGGGTGGCTATAGTGAGACCACTTTCTCTCTCTCTCTCTCTCTCTCTCTCTCTCTCTCTCTCTCCCAGATTTATTTATTTGAAAGGCAGAGTGACTGAGAGAAAGAAACAAAGATCTACCACCCACTGGTTCACTCCCCTCATGGCCACAACAGCCAGGGAGTCCATCTGGTCTCCCACACTGGGCCATCTTCCTCGGCCTTCCCAATGCCTTGGCAGGGAGCTGGGTCAGAAGCAGAGCAGCCGAGACTGGAAGCAGAGCTGTGATGTGTGATACTGGAGTCGCAAGCAGCAGCGTAGCCCACGGCACCCCAACTCCAGCCCCCATGTGCTACATTTTTTTTTTATCTCTCTCTTTGGCACCAGGAATTTTTCTAGGGGAGTGGGGTTCTAACCAGACCTGGAGAAGTCCACCTGCCTGCAGTACAGACAAAGGATTGCTGGCCTAGGGACTGATGCATTCAGGTGTGTCCCGTAGGAGAACGCAGTGTCTAGGCTTGGCTCCCTGGCCAGCCAGATGTCTCCGGTTCTCAGTTTCTTCATCTGTGGAGTGGGTCTAAACAGATCCATCTCCCAGGGTCAAGAGGCTTGAGAAGAAACCTCAGGTGGAAGGGGTGCTTTGCCATGGCCACCCAGCTGGACCTCGCCACCCACGGGAGCTGGGCACCTGTGGCCTGCAGGCTCAGTGCTGGCTCCCTTTTGCACCTGGTCCTGACCTTCACACCACGTCCCCTCTCATCCATGCTACCTGGTGGCCTTTTGCGGCCAGGGCTCTCAGGGGGACACATGATCTATTACAGGAGACCCGAGACACTGGGCTCTGGGGACTGGCTGCTGAGGACGCAGTTCAAGGGGCCCCACAGAGCCAGGGGGAGCAGCCTGCCCTCTGGGCCATGCACCTGATGCAGCCCCACCAGAGCCGCCCTCCTTGTTGGCTCCTGGAGCTCCTGAACAAAAGAGACTTTGGGAGTTGCTGACTTCTGGCCAAGCAGTCAAGGTCACAGCTGCCCTGGAGGTGTGAAGCCAGGATGTGGATTAGGTCGGAGACCTGAACATGGCCGTGAGCATGCATTTCTCTCCCTTTCTTTGCGCTGCCTCTGCAGGAAGCCAGGGCAGCCTTCTCCCGGCTGACCCTGTCTGGCCACCAGCTCAGCTGGCGGCGCTGCTCTGGGTCAGGCTGACCTGGGCCCAGCTGTTCGGGACGAGGCCCATGAGGCAGCGTCAACAGCTGCTCCTCCCACGCGCCTCTCCAGGCCCTGTGGCACCTGCAGCCTAACTCAGGAGGGCGGCTGTGGCCAGGACTCCTTGGTCCAGCCACACCGTGGGATGCTTTAGGAGAAACTGGTGGGTGCAGGCAGGCAAGTGGGGGCTGGGGCTGGGGGAAAAGCAGCTGAGAAGTTGGAGAAGCCAAGCAAGACAGGCCTCAGGGGACAAGCACTGATTTGGGAAGGCACTCAGGGTCGGTTCCCAGGCCACTGACTCACCACCCATGGGTCCGTGGAAGGCTTGGGGGCAGGTGAAGTCCCAGGTGGGGCAGGTCCCGGTGAGCAAGGCTTGGTTCCAGCCTGATGGGAGGAAGGCAAGCCTAGGTCAGAGGGCTCCCTGGCTTTGGCAGGCTGTGAGCTAGCGGCCCAGGATCCTGCTTGGATCCCTAACCTGGAAATGGTGTCACAGTTATGCAGAGAATTCAGCGGCCTCAGTGATGAAGAGGAAGACGCACAGAGGCTGCTGCCTTACCTGAGTCCCATCTTAGGCGTCCAAGCATCCTCCACGTGGCCCTGGGGACAGCAGTCCCCCCTCCCGGCCGCCATCCCACCTCCCCTGATGTTGTCTGCTCCCCTGTTCCCGGACTCCAGATGGTCAGTTGTCAGAGGCGGGCTTTGACTTCCAGGAGGCAGTGTCCATCGCAGGTCCAGGGATCCAGGGATGGGGGCTCAGGGGGGCTGGGCCCTGGCTGGCAGCTGCGGCTGTCACCTGTACCAGTGGTGAGGCCAGGGGTTGTGCCCACCTCACAGATGAGGACAGAGAGGGCATCTGGCTGCAGCTGGGGAGGGGCCAGGGTGGACGGGAGGCTGGAGGACATGGGACACCACAGGGGCAACACAGCCTGGCAGTCACACGCCCCAACCCCAAGGCTCTCCTTTGTCTTCATGTTTTTGTTTTTTTTTTTTTTAATTGAGGGGCTGGTTCACTACCCAAATGGCCACAAATGGGCCAGGCAGAAGCCAGGAGCCTGGAGTGTCTTCCAGGTCTCCATATGGGTGCAGGGACCTAAGGACCTGGGCCATCTTCTGCTGCTTTCCCAGGTGCATTAGCAGGGAGCTGGATGGGAAGTGGAGCAGCTAGGCCTCGAACCAGTGCTCATATGGGTTGCTGGCAACGAAGGTGGCACCTTTACCAGCATCTATATGGGATGCAGGTGGTGGCTTTACCCGCGATGCCACAACGCTGGCCCTGGAGCTTTTCTGAGGTAGAGGCTGGCTTGTAGGCCGAGCCAGGTGTCCCTAGAGTGATCATCCTCGCTCCCTTGCTCCCTGCTCATAAAAGCCTTAAGTCTTCGGGAGTGTGCATGCGTGTGTTTAATAAATTTAGGTCCACAGACTCCCGCGATTGCCCACATTGCTACCCCAGCAGCCATCCCTTGCATGTTTTCCCACATTTTACCCAGTTAATGGAGAGGGAGAAGGAGCCGGACCCAGATCTGAAGTCTCCTCCCTTCTTAATCCCGCCCACCAGCTGGGGCCCCTTCCAGGTGTCACTCAAAGAGCACTGCTGGTTTGCTCTGCAGGCTGCAGTTCTGGGTCTGGGCACAGCAAGAGGTTTGCACCTGGGAAAGTGCACCCCAGAGGGCTGGACAGGGCCCCCCTGCTGGCGCCGGCCTTCTCTCTGAAGCTGCTTGGTCCAGGGAAGACCCTGGAGAAGGCTCCCAGCAAATGGGTGGGGCCTGGCACAGAGGGGCGGAGCCTCCTGGTCAGCCCTGCTCCAAGCACAAGGTGGAGAAGGGGAAGCCAGCCGCTCCTGGCTCTGTGGTGGGGCCAAACCCTGCCCAGAGGTCTCCTCCCGACACCCAGCCTGCAGCGGCCTTTTCAGAGACTCCACCCCCAACCCCCTGTCCCTGACTTCCGCTCTCAGCCTTCCTGTCCCCACTCCCTGGCTACTGTCAGCTTCCTGAATGACAGCCCTGTCCCTCCCCGGCTTGCAGTCACCCCATGACCTTCTGTCACCCTCATCATTGTGAAGGAACTGTTGTCTGTGGGGGCATGAGCTCCGGGTTCACAGGGCCTGGGACCGTGCCTGCCCCAGGGCAGGTCCGCTGATGAAAACCATCAGGGTCTGTTTTGTGCTTGCTGCAACAGAACTCCTGAGAGGGGGTCCTTTAAAAGCAGAAATGCATTTCTCCCAGTTCTGGAGGCCGGGAGGTCCAGGGTTAAGCTACTGCCTCTGACACGGAGCTTCTTGCTGGGGGCACATGGTGAGGGGCATCCATTGGCACCAAGGGGGCTGCACCTGCCCCTGGATCAGGAGCCCACCCCGGTGCTATGGCATGGGCCACCCTTGAGGGCGGAGCCCTGGGAGTTAACTGCTTGGGCAAGGCGCTGCCTCTCAGTGCTGTCACAGCGGCAATTAATTGTGAATGTGAGCCATGGAGGGGACCAACACCCACACCATGGCAAATGTCAGCTGTCTCTCCTCTCCCGGAAGAGACTTCGCTGGGGAAGTGGGAGTATGCCAGAGGATGATCCGTTGGCCTCTGTTTGACAGGGGCACCTGCCCTGACCTCGCAGTCTCAGCCCCTTGGGATACAGATCAGCCAGCTCACCGCCTAACTACTGCCATCATCCTACACCGCTGTGTCCCTAGGCCACCACACCTCTACCCCCACCCCAGCCCTGTGGGTCTGCTCTTCCAACCTAGCACCACACTGAGCCCGGAGCTCAAGACATCCACGGCTCTGACTGTGCCACCTCGTTTCCAGGGCAGTGCGTCCCACGAGCCTGCCCCCTCAGAACCGGCTGGGTGGCCTCGGGTGAGCTCCAGAGCGCATCATCCATCAGAAACATAGCAGAGGCAGGATCCACCCCAGGTCCACACTGGGCGCTGTCATGATCCCATTTACTCTGCACCAGGCACAGGGTGGGTGTTCAGATAGTAGTAACTCTGGCTCTTCTCCAGAAAGGTTTGCCTGTCTACTCGCTCTATAGGAGAGAAGAGAGAGGGAGATGGGGCCACTGGAAGGGGGCAGTGGGCAGGACAGTGTGTCATGGAACAGCCTCAGATGGGTCAAAGCCAGTTGCAAGCATTAGCTCCAAGACCAAAGCAAAGCAGCTCCTTGGCAGTGACCTCCAAGCCCCCTGCCCTGCCCTGTGCCGTCCCTGGCCCCCACACTGGCGCAGGTGTGTGGCACATGCCTCTCTCATGGCCCCTCATGCAGACTACCCCCAGAGTTTGCTTAAAGACTCCGCCTAGACACCACCTGCTGCCTGTCCTGGCCTCCATGGGCTCCCAGATCCCGGCCTGGGGAGACAGAAACAAGGAGGCTGGGGGAGCCCCTGGGCTCTGGGCTCTGGGCTCTGGGCTCTTGTGTGCGGCCTGCAAGGGATGCGTCTGAGCTGCGGCCTCAGGATGGCTGACTCGCACCTCCCTCCCCCACAGCAGGGGACTTTAGTGAAGGGAGCCTGCGGGGTGGGAGAGGGGGAGCCTGAGTGGGATCCGTCTTCCCGTGTGCACCTGCTCGCCAGCATGCTTGTGAATGCCGGTCGCGGCGTGCCTGCATGTGTGTGTGTGTGTGTGTGCCTGTGTGCGCTATGTCTGCGCACGCCCCCTGGGGAGGGCCTGTGCGTCTTTTCCCTGTGTGGGGCTTGCTTTCATGTCTGTAATTCTAAGAGCAACACTGCAGAATGCACGCTCCTGGCTGCCTCCCCAGGCCCTGCCTGCGAGCACCCGAGCTGGGCAACACATTCCAAAGAGGCTTTGCAAAAGCAGGCGTTCCTCTTTAAAGGTAAGCTCCAGGGGGTTGAACACGGAGAGGAGGGTCCCCGAGCGAGCTGGCTGCTGGCCAATTCCTGTTGTAGCAAAGATCCCTGGTGCCTATGGAGCCAGGATGAAACAATTCTTTGGAATTAACCAAGCTAATTTTGACGAGCAAACATTTTGCTACAATGAAAGTTTTTATTGTAGCACATAAAAGTCAAAACAACACCCAGTCCCCTTGGGAGAGACAGGCAGGCGGGAAGAAAAACAGCTCTTGTGGAAGCTGTAACTAATCATTGTGAAATCAAAAGTACCAGGGCTGCCAAATTAAATGCGAGGAAAAATACCGAAGGAGGGGAGCTGCTGGTTCTGAGCCTCCCGCCCCGAACCCTAAGCCCCAAGCTCCATAAACCAAGCCATTATGCTCTGGGGAAGAGCAGAGCGGGGAGGAAGGGCATGGCTAGTTTCTGGAACATTCCTCCTGGCTGGGTCACTGCAGCATCTCCTGGCTGGAATGGGAAGGGAAGCCGGAGGCTCCCTGAAGCTGGGGCTCCGTGTCTGGGGCCCCTCCCAGGGAGTCCCCTGCCCTGCCCAGTCTCCAGCCTTGTCCACATGTCAACCAAGATCAAGTCCCTAGGGCTGCTTCGTGCTGACTGATGTCTTGGGTTCTCTGTATGTTCCCTTTAGCAAGCACCTTAAATTTTAGTGAAAGAAGCTCCTTTTGGTGGGCAAGGATTGTGTTGAGCTTTGTGTGTGTGTGTGTGTGTGTGCACATGTGTTGTGTGTTCATGTGTACATGCAATGGGGGGGGGTGAACCAAGCCTAGGGAGCTGTCCTGGGAGAACGTGTGGCTCCCACTGAATGTCAGGTTCAACCAGCAAGCGTTTCCTGCTTCCCTCGCTGCTGCTCAGAGCCACAATGGGTCTAAGACACATATGCAAACATATGATCTGAGAGCTCGGTTCTGCTTGGAACAGTCAGGACAGGCTTCCTGGAAGAAGGGGCACTTGCACTGCTGGCCTCGAGCAGGTGGAGGTGTTCTTTCTGATGTTCACTGCTGCTCCCAGGTGGTCCTCTTGGATCCCTAAGGACATTACCTGCTTTAAAGGGAGGACCCATTCTATCCCACACGGATCCAGTCCCCTCATCTCTATTCACTGTCAGCTCCCCAATGCACCTGCTGTTTAGTAGGGTGCATTTCAGCATGACTGCCCACCAAACAGTGTGGTGGGAGTCAGGAGGAGCCAGGCCTGAGTCCTGCTTCCGCTACTGCTGAGGGTGAGTGGCTACGGTGGACAAGTTCAATGTCCTCTCTAAACCTTAGCTTCCTTGTATGTCGGACAGAACTCAGAGCCTCTGCTCCATAAAGTAGCCCTCTCTGTTATTATTGCTTAAGGAGGCTCTGGCTGCAAGCAACGCAACCCCAGACAGATCTGGCACAACCAGATCACACCCACGTGATCCTCCAACTAAGCACGTGGTCCAAGGGTGTCAGAACATTGCCTCCTGCTGGGCTGTGCTCCATAGCTATTGCCTCATGATCACGAAGTGGTTGCCATGGTTCCAGAACATTGTAAGTAGGAAAATGGAGTTGAGATCGGGGAGACCAAGGGTCCTTTGCCCCTGTAGCCTTATTCTCGTGACCTTTATCCCAGAGGTTCCCAGCTGACTTCCTTGTCCTCTTGTTGGTTGGCACCGGCACTGGGTCATTTGGCTGCACCCAGTGTGATTTCTGGCAATGAGGAACAGGATGACTGGGACTGATCTGGAACAACCGCATCTCATCACTTGGGCCTGGACATCTTGACACTTGAACAAAACCTGGGTGAGCCCTGAGCAAGCAGCCAGCAGCAGGTGCTACCCTTGACTGCCCCAGCTGGCCTGGCCCCAGGACAGCTGGCAGCAAAGTCTCAGTCCCGCTAGGTCTAGAGGACAGGTGGAGGAACCCTTGTCCCTGTCTCATCAGAACCTAGGCCGCAAGGCAGCAAGGGTTCCACTGGAGGCTTTTAGAGATGTGGAGAAGGGGCCGGCGTCATGGTGCAGCAGGTGAAGCTCCTGCTTGCAACGCCAGCATCCCATATGGGTGCTGGTTCAAGACCCAGCTGATCTTCTTCCGACCCTGCTGTGGCCTGGGAAAGCAGTGGAGGATGGCCCAAGTGCTTGGGCCCCTGCACCCACATGGGAGACCCAGAACAAGCTACAGGTTCCTGGCTTTGGCCTGGCCCAGCCCTGGCCATTGCAGCCAATTGGGGGGTGAACTAGCCGATGGAGGATCTCTCTCTCTCTCTCTCTCTCTCTCTCTGTCTCTCTCTGTAACTCTGCCTTTCAAATAAAAATAAAGAAATCTTTAGAAATACAGAGAAGCTTCTGGAAGGCCATCAGCCCCCAGCCAGCCAGCATCCTGGTCCCTAGTCTGCCGAGAACCCATGCATAGGACTGTTTAGCAAAGAGGCTGCGAAAAGGGGGCTGGATCTCGGCCTTGGGCCTACCCTGCGGTCCTGGGCAGGCCGCTTGGCCTCTCCAGGTCCTGGAGCAATACTTGCTCTGTGGATGCCGCGTGGCTGGAAGACTTGCCCGATGCAGGGAATTATCCAGGAAGTTCGGTGCAGGGCCGGGTGAGGGGGGATGGGACTGGTAGAACAATTTTGGGGGCTGGGCTCCCTGGCTGCTCAGCCGTCAGCAGGTTGCTTTAAGGTACTTCCGGCCTGGGTCAGGTTCTGCACACACTACAGTTGTGGTCACTTAGATTCAAGCTGTGTGGCCTTTGACCATGTGGCTTAACTTCTCGGTTTTCTGATCCATAGAGAAGGGTATAACTGCAGGTGTCGGAGGGCAGTGGAGGGGAGGCGTCCCCTGAGAGAGCGCTTGCTGAGCCCTCCACAGGGCCTACGCCCCGCCCAGTGTGTGGGCAAAGGGGAGGCATTGCTGTCGGCATGCTGCTGGGTGCCGTCGTCATAGTAAACTCAAGGCTCAGCAGTGCTGCTCTCCGCCAGTGT